>NC_090275.1:9353333-9656363 GCF_040414725.1 Anabrus simplex | reverse complement strand
CTTCGCTTCGAAAACACTTAATGACCATCAACGTCGATACTCACAGATAGAGAAAGAAGCTTTAGCCATCATCTTTGGTATTCGCCGTTTCAATGAATATCTTTATGGCAACCATTTCCTGATCATTACCGATCATAAGCCTCTCGTACACTTATTCCATCCTGGTCATAAGATCCCAGAGAATTCCCTCAGAAAGCTTCAAAGATGGTCCATGTTCCTTTCTGATTATTCCTATCAGATTGTATATCGAGCCACATCCCAGCATTGTAATGCTGATGCCCTCTCCCGCTTACCCGTTGGTCCTGATACTGCCTTCGATTCTCAAGAATCTGAATGTCTTCAGTTGGACATAGAACTTGAAGATACTGTATCCAGTTTTCCTATTGATGCTACCTGCATAGCTAAAGCTACGGATAAGGACAGTACACTTGCTACTGTACGTACTTACATCCGCAACGGTTGGCCTCTTCAGAGCACACTTCCTGCCCACCTGGCACCTTATCATCGTATGCAGCATCGGCTCACGACTCGTGCCGGAGTTGTACTACTAGAAGCAGGCACCATCTTCCGAGTGGTTATCCCACTTAGCCTACAGAAACAAGTTCTCGAATTATTACACCAAAGCCATTGGGGTATCTCCAGAACAAAGCAACTCGCCCGTCAACACTGCTACTGGCCCGGTATTGATGCCGCCATCGAAAAGCTAATACGTCATTGTGAACAATGTCAAACGAATCAGAACGCCCCGTCTTCTGATCTTGCTTCATGGCCTCCTGCTACTACTCCATGGGAACGAGTTCACATCGATTTCGCAGGTCCTTTCCTCAATTCCATGTGGTTAATAGTCATCGATTCACTGTCAAACTTTCCATATGTAGTGGATATGCATTCGACTACTACAACCGAAGCTACCATTCGTGCTCTCCAGAAAATCTTTACTACAGAAGGTTTACCGCAAGTACTCATTTCGGACAACGGACCTCAATTTACAGCTACTGCTTTTCAGAACTTTTGTACACATAATGGCATTCGTCATATCCTAGCACCACCTTTTCACCCTCAATCTAATGGTGAAGCTGAACGCTTCGTACAAACATTTAAAAGAAGTATGAAGAAAGCTGTCTCTTCAGGCTTAACTAAAGATCAAGCCTTGCTCCAACTCTTACACACCTACAGAACTCTACCCGGCGCTGATAATATCACTCCTGCACAGAAGCTCCATGGACGGCCTCACAGAACTTTACTTTCTCTGTTACAGCCTCTTCCGGCCCAGCATAAGACCTCACCAACGAAGTTCTCCCTCAACGACAAGGTCTACACCAGGACATTCAAATCCAACCCACTCTGGATACCTGGAGTCATCTGCAGATCTTTGGGTCATCGTCTCTACGAGATACAGACTACGGAGAAACGTATCTGCCGCCATCAAGATCAGATACGTCTGCGCTACCGCCCCTGTCCTGCTATTGATGCTATTGCTAAACCAGATAAATCTATTGCTGAACGCGCTTTAGATCATTTAATAACAATGGGTTCCTTTCAGGACGAGACAGCGCCACTCCGCCCAGTTCCAGCTCCGGACAATACAACAGAGATATCAGCAGCTCCGCCCCAGCATCGCAGTCGCCGCCAGCGCCGCCGCCGTTTCACGCCGTACCGGCGCATTTAGGAGGGGAGGGTGTTGTATGTCCGGCGCTCCCTTCGCGCTCCGTCAGCCAGCTGCACGCGCGCCTGTGTATCATTCTGCTAGCTTCGACGCGCAGCCCTCAGTGCGCGTGCCTGACCATCGAGTGTACTATAAATTGGAGCTCCCTGTCTGCTCACTTGCCCACTTGCCCCGGTGTCCAGCTCCAGAATACACCCTACGTCGAGCACGGAGGCTACTCCTCTTGAAAATGTGCTTCGACCAGGTGGACTGAATTTCTGGCAGTACGAGGTTTCACCTCTGGTCACCGCTCCCTTACCTGTTTCCGCTGCCTATGTTCCGTAATTCTTTTACAAGCCATTTTCATTCCCTATATATGCAAGCTCCCTTAGTTTCGCTAGGTGGAATTTCTTCAATCAATTGAACTTGCTTTTTAGGAATTCAGGCACTTCAACAAACAAGGACTCTCCTGAACATTTATGTTAGTGTGCCAGATAGTTCTCGACTATCAAAGTGTCAATTCACAAAGACTATCTTTTCAAGATAGAAGTGTATATAAAGACTGCAAACCTGTACATATTGTATAAAGACAGACTTTTCTCAAGATTCAATATTCCTTCTTGCTTCAAAATAAATTTCAGTTATTTGTGTAAATATCATAAAGTGAAGCAATAAAAGTTGTGTTTTGTAAACTTCAACCTTGGTTACAACACATAATGTTAACAAAGCCAAAAGAAATAAGAAATACTGTAGAAGGAGAGAGTATTTTCAGAAGTTGCTGAACATGAGAACTAATGGACGACCAGGAAAGGCAATTAGTTGATGAAGAAATGGATAAAGAAATTACAATGAATGAAATTTAAATGGCAGTAAGAAAGGTGAAGAATTAAAAAACTGCTGGAATAGATGAAATATCAGTGGAGATGATAAAGGCAGCTGGAGCTGTAGGCCTGCAATGGACATATCGAGTTCTCAGGAGTGTCTGGGAGAATAAGGAAGTCCCTGAGAATTGGCAAAAAGGAATAATCATCCCAATTTTCAAGAAAGGCAATAAGAAAGTATTGAAGAACTACAGGGGAATTACTCTGATATCCAAAGTTACTAAGATAATGGAGATAATACTGGAAAGTAGGATAAGGTTAAGGGTTGAAAATCAGTTTGCTTTCAGAAGTGGAAGGTCAACAATAGAGTCAATTTTCATTATGAGACAACTAATGGAAAAGCAATGGGATTAAGGGAATGATATGGTGATGACATTCTTTGACATTGAGAAGGCATAGACAGTATCCCAAGAACTAAAGTTTGGGACAGTCTGGTGCAAAAAGGAATTGGACAGGGATTAATAAAAATGATCATGGCAGTGTACAAGGAATGTTGTAGTTGCATACAAACACAAGTTGGTTCAAAATCACTAGTGAGCTGAGACAGGAAAGTGTTCTGTCACCAATCCTGTTTGCAATAGTAATGGATGACATCATGGAAATAGCAAAAGTAGCACATGGAGGAAGAGAAAAGAGCATCATGTTATTTGCAGATGATGCTGTGATTTGGGTTGAACAGGACGTGAAGGTTCAAGAACAGTTGGATGTGGTGAATGGGAAGATCGAAGAATGTGAATTGGAAATAAGTGTAGAAAAGAGTAGAACTCTTGTTATGACTAGAGGGGAGAAAGAAGGGGAAGGTCAGAATAGACTTGCAGACAAGCTCTTGGAAGTAGTGGAGACGTTCAAATACCTGGGGAGTGAATTAATGGAGAATGCTCAACTGGATGCTGAGATTAGTAAGAGGATTCAAGCTGGAAGCTGTTTCTGTCATAGTGTAAGAAATTGGGACAAAGATGTGCCAACGGAAGCAAAAGAAACTATATACAAGATGTATTATGTACCCATAACAACTTACGGAGCACAAACTTGGACAGTGACAAAGAAGGATGAGAGTCGAATACAGGCAGCCGAAATGAAGTTCTTGAAGAGTATGATACAGAAGAGTAGAAGAGAGAAAATAAGAAATGAGAAAATCCGGGAAGAAATTGGAGTGGAAAAAATGAATAATAGAATAGAGAGGAGCCGACTAAGATGGTTTGGGCACATAAAGCGAATGAGTGATGAAAGAATGCCAAAAAAGGTGATGGAAATACAAATCCAAGGAAGGAGAGGCCGTGGACGACCACGATTGAGATGGAAGGATACCATCCAATACAGCATTATAGAAAGAAACCTGGACTGGGACACAGTGTTGGAGGAGGAGTGGTGAAAAGACTGAAGAAAGTGGAGAGGAACCATATTTGCCCCTACCCGGCTACAGCTGGATAAAGGGAAATGATGAGGAAATGGAGGGTAAGAGAAGTAGAGGGAGACCAAGACGACGATGGTTAGACTCGGTTTCTAACGATTTAAAGATAAGAGGTATAGAACTAAATGAGGCCACAACACTAGTTGCAAATCGAGGATTGTGGTGAAGTTTAGTAAATTCTCAGAGGCTTGCAGACTGAACGCTGAAAGGCATAACAGTCTTTAATGATAATGTATGTATGTATGTAGTTTACAAGATATTTGAGAAATGATTCGTTGCTCGGCAATGTGACGACTATTGCAGAGTTATAACACTCGTTGTTCATTGGTTAGTTTATGTAACGCCATCTGCCGGGCTGACTAGCTCAGACGGTAGAGTACTGGCCTTCTGTTGCCATCAGGCAACATATAACTTTTCACCTGTGTAAATAGATACAGTTTGTGGACAGAGGTAGTTTTACGGCACACTTTCAACTGTACAGTCAATGGAACACATATACCAGTGATTACTTTTTTTTTTGGGGGGGGGGGGAAATCGCGGAAAACCATCTTTAGGGCTACCGACAGTGGTTCGAACCAAGGATATCTCCCGAATCCTGGCTGCAGTATTGAGCTCGGTGTCCTGTAGTTTCAATCATTCCCTAAAGACATTGACCTAAATAAACAGTGGGTCCTTGCTTGTAAAAGACGTGATTCGTTTTCACCAAACAATGCAACGGCTTGTTCCGTAAATTTCATACATGAACGTTATCAACGAGATTTAAAGTCAGAGTTACTTCAGTTAATTATGAAAAGAAAGCTACACAGTGTCTCGCATAAACCCAGCAGCTCAATCAATCAGTCGCCCAGGTGCAAAGAAATTGGAAATTTATCGAACATCTCCCTTGGTGAGTTATTCCAATCCCTAACTCCCCTTCCTATAAATGACTATTTGCCCCAATTTGTCCTCTTGAATTCCAACTTTATCTTCATATTGTTATCTTTCCTACTTTTAAAGACGCCACTCAAACTTATTCGTCTACTGATGTCCTCCCATGCCATCTCTCCACTGACAGCTCGGAACATACCACTTAGTGGAGCAGCTCGTCTCCTTTGTCCCAAGTCTTCCCAGCCCAAACTTTGCAACATTTTTGTACAGCTGCCTAAGCTGCGGACGCCCTGCTTTAAGCGTGTATACAATCTTATATGGAAGTGTCATCTCATCAAGGTGTCATCCTTCGTATGAGGAACTTCATAAACACCATTAGGATATTCTGCACACCATTAGCCAGAGTTATGACTGTTCACACGACCATTAACATGAAACCAGGCCTCATCCGTAAAGAATACAAACTGTTGATCGAATAAACGATCATTCAGTGATGCTAGATACCACTCTTGTGGATGGATCAGCGGGCCCGTGTAACCCTGTACGGTTTGACGTGTAACAGCTGTGTAGCTCTGTGTGCAGAAGAAACCGAAACCCCTACTTGTGCTAATTTTGTGAGTGATTTATTGGGTGACTGTTCAAGATTCGCACCAATGTCATCTAGCTCTTCCTCTGTTAAAACTGTTCATGTGCGAGCATGTTTCTTATTGAGCACTGAGCCAGTAATTTCAGATTTATTTACAATTACTTGAATCTGTGCTCATGAAGATGGCACTTCACGAGGAAATTGCTGAACAAATGCATCGCATACGTGTCGAGCCGACACATACTTAAAATCACTTTTACATACGAAAATACTGTGTTGCAATAATAACTGTCTCACCATCTTAATAGCTGATATTCAGACTGGCTATTGATGTAGATCGAACATTGCACGCTCCTTGCGCGCGCCTCCCGTACAGCTGCTTAGGTCTCGGAGAGTGAAAACGCCGCTAAACGGCCTGAGTTTATAAGAGAGGCCCTGTATGTGTTTCGTTCCTTTGCGTGTCTGCTGTGATTTGTGCAGCTATAATGGCGTATCAAACCATACCGAAAACTGTACACTAGTACGGCATTTTACTTCACATCACAGAAAATACACGCGTTCTTTGACACCATAACACAATAGATATGCTACTGCCGTGTGTTATTAGCTCCTATCTTCTGCATGCACAGCGGTTCTTATTTGAACTACCTCTACCTGGTTAGTGTGTGGGTCCAGCGTGACGTCACAGCTTCGCTTTGCTACTGCGCATCTCTCCCTTGATACCTATCTCGTACCCAGTCCGAACCAAACGGGCACAATGAATGCATAGCGCTGTGCTATCGAACACATTATCCTTCTTCATGAAAACACCCACTCGCACACTCTCAACCCTGTGAGGAATATGCTTCAACAACCTACCAACAGCCCACATCTCTGATAGGCTGATAGGGTGGTTCTAACCGGCTTGCCGGCGGTCTTGAGGGAAATAAAATACCTCTCGCGGACCATACACACAACCCCCTGTGGGTGGGGGACGCAGACGAAGAATTCACCCACGGTATCCCCTCCCTGCCGAAAGAGGCGACTAAAAGGAGCGACCAAGGGATGATCAAATTAGAAACATGAAACTACTTGTGATTAGTACCACCAGGCGAGGAACACCATGGGTCGCGTAGTACCACTATGTTGGGTACCAAATAGGTTTGTGATTAGTAGCAAACGAGAGCGCGACGGCTTTTACGAGTACAGTACCTGTGATTAGAAGCATTATATGAGCGACACCATGGGATGAGGGAACACATGGTACCCGCTGCATGAGGAACACCACGGGATAGTACGAGTCCCTGTGGTTAGTACCCTTATGTGATGAACACCATAGCTTTGCGTTGCCTGTCAATGGCGCCGCAATGTGCGAAACAACGTAGGCCGCTGACTTGGATTTTGGACCCCTTTCGCTGACAAGTATTATCGATTCAGTATTGTGCTATAGAAGCAGTCCCTTGGTCAGTAATACTATTGTTCTACGCCAGCTTCTGTGCGTGTAAGGCACTGTGGATCGGTTCCACTGATCGTTTCAAATTTCATTTGTCAGTACATTTCGTCTCATTTCGTACCATTAGGGGCCGATGACCTAGATGTTAGGTCCCTTTAAACAACAAGCATCATCATCATCATCTTCTCCATCTACCTTAGGAAAAGCTGTGGGGAAACAAGAAAGAAAAATAACAGTTGCTGAGGGCTTACTCGATCCTTCTTCTTCTTCTCTTCTTTCTCTCCTTCTCTTTTAAGAAAAGCGAGGGGAAAGGAAAAGAACAATGACTGAGGGCTTAATCAATCAAATATGACCTATTCGTTTTCCTTTCTTTTCCTTCTTCTGCTTCAAGGTTCCTAGTCCTAATCACGAAGTAGATGTGTACCTAATACTAAAGTTGTAGTAAATAAGAGCTTAACAGGAGTAGTGAAGATTAAAAAGGAGGACAATCCTATTTACGGGGTATGAACCCATTACCTTATATTTAGCTTACCTTTTTGTTAAAATTCTTATTATTAAACCTAACTGACTTAAAGTTGATAAAGCAATAATCTTTTTTAAATCAAATTTAAAATTTGCCCCCAAACCCGCTATAAATATAGTAAGATCGGCTATAAGCAATAAAAATTTAGACAATCAAGTACCAATGAATGCTCTATTAAACTGAATTAATAAATAGACCCCTGCTGTAACCAACGCCGATGAATGTACTAAAGCTGATACGGGTGTTGGAGCAGCTATGGCTGCCGGTAATCATGAAGAAAAGGGAATCTGAGCACTCTTAGTTATAGCAGTTGCACTCCACCGGTAAGATTGTTTTACATTGCGCGCAAGGTTCTATTGGTTCCTACTTGAATTGGGAGTATTCTTTACAGCATAGCAAGATTTTATTATATTACAAGAATGTCGAACAGTTCTATCAACATTTAACCTCTGTTGTGGATTTATTGGACAACATGCAAGAAAGATTCCCTCTGCGCCAATGTTGAACTTTGTCTTCTAGAACTCAATAGAAGCATTTGGATTTCACTTTAAAACCGGCATATTACGATTTTAAATGTGCAATTTTAGAATATTCGTCAACAGAGCTAATTTTATTCAATTTTACAATAATTGTATGATAAATATTCATATAGTTTAATTATACGTGACATAATTCCAAAGATTTTATTTGTCACTGATAAACATAACATTGTTACATCTATAACAGTTCATAGATTCACCATTTTATGTGCATCATTCCATCACATACTCAATTCATTCTTTTATATTTCATTCCACCGTGTAATTCTGTTTTAAGACTTTGGCATATACATATGTATCTTGGCTAGGCTGATGATGACCCATACAGGGTCGAAACTAGTACCTCGTAACTTGTTGTAATGTTTTTGTAAACATCGCAATTTATGTAAAGTATTGAGTAGGTGGATTAAACCTTGTATTTATTTTATATGTTCTTCTGCTTCTTCTATTTTTGCTATTTTGCTTTACGTCGCACCGACACAGATAGGTATTATGGCGACGATGGGATAGGAAAGGCCTAGGAATGGGACGAAAGCGGCTGATCTTAATGGAGCAGCCCCAGCATTTGCCTGGTGTGAAAATGGGAAACCACGGAAAGCCATTCTACAGGGCTGCCGACAGTGGGATTCGAACCCGCTATATCTCGGATGCAAGCTCACAGCTGCGCACTCCTAACCGCACGGCCAACTCGCCCGGTCTGCTTCTTCTTTAGGAAAATTGGTGGAGAAAGAAAAAAATAACAGTTGCTAATGCCTTACTCGATGAAATATGGCTTGTTTCTTCGTTTTAAGTGTATCAGTACGGATCTATACGATGAAGTTCGTAAATTGTACCGGTACTAGCTATTAATTATTTAACTGTACTTTTGTTCAAGAACGTACTTTTAATGAAGTATCGATTGAAGCGAATCTAGAAATTGAGAAACTAATATAAATATTCACTTTAATCCACATACATTTTTCTTTAAATTCCTGTTTAAAAACAAATTTTGATGAAATTTACAACCACTCAGAAAAAAATCAGTAAGAAGGGCCTACTCACCGGAAGTATTTGTTTCAAAACCTCGAACGAAACCTTGAAATGAAGTAGGTGTAATAAAACGGGTACCGGTACTGAAAGTAGCGCGTGCCTGGCTGTTTTCAACACAAGCACTTGGTCACAATTTTAGTCGCCGCGAAAATGAATTTAACAAAATGCTTCACCTTTAACTTGAAGGCTACTTTATACACACGTACAATAGACAATATACATTTGGAAGGGACAGGCTGTGGATTTTAATTCAAAAACACGTGAAATAATCAGCAGTAAAGTTACTGTAAGTTTACGTCTTTTCAAGTATCGGGGACCGGGGTGACATGGGAGCGAATCCCTGCCCCCGAGACAAAATAGAAGGAAAAACACAACTTCAGACTGGTCGGGAAGATTCAGGCATTAGTGGCGATAAAATAATGTACGCTTTGAATTGCCCACGACAACAATTCACGATGACGGTGCCTTATATGCAGAAGTAGCAGTAGTTAATTGCAAGATATTTTTATGGATGTTTAATTACCATTTAGAACTGAAGGTAAGGTATGAATTTAGTGTTCTTTCATACGACATCGTATAACTACTTGATAAAAACAATCCTCTTGCGGTTATAACATAAAATTTTAATTAATTTCGAACCTAGATTGAGCCAAGACTATTGCAGTTGGTTTTTATTGAAAAATGCTAGAAACATGTTTTCAGCGTGCAAGCATCCTGTATGGTGGTGTTCTCTATTGGCGGAAGTTTTAATTATCTTCGATATAACATGTGTATCATCAATATGCCGGTAGATGGCGTGCACTGCTCGAAGTGGCAGGATTGGTCTGTTGTGAGTCCATCGTTTGTACGCCAATGAAGAATGTTACACGCGGTTACAAGCTCTGTTGGAACTGGCCTTGAAAGTCTCTTAGCTCAAGACGTAAGTTGTTTTAAGGGCACAAGTCCCACTCTGTACGAAACTATTTGATCCAAGACTATCATACTCTGCTCATATAATAACTTCATCAAAGCTAACCCCATGGCGAAGGGCCTCTGGGCCTATTAAGCGACCACTGCTCAGCCCTGAGGCCTTCAGATAACGAGGGGTCGAGTCTTTTTAACAGCAACTAGAGCAAAATACACGCATAGCATCAACCGCCTGCCTTAGTCCATGGCCTGCGATAAAATAGAGCAACACATTACATTCAAATATTCACACTTTTGCCACAACTTCAGTTACAAGTTTCTCGGAAGATAAAGATTCTTGTTGTGCAAGTTAATAATAACAACAACGAGAAGTAGTTCGTGTGGCTATTGCTAGGTGGGTGGCATCTACTGTTGTAACCAAGGTTGAAGTTTACAGAACACAACTTTATTTTGCTTCACTTTATAATATTTACACAAATAACTGAAATTTATTTTGAAGCAAAAAGGAATATTGAATCTTGAGAAAAGTCTGTCTTTATACAATATGTACAGGTTTGCAGTCTTTATATACACTTCTATCTTGAAAAGATAGTCTTTGTGAATTGACACGTTGATAGTCGAGAACTATCTGGCACACTAACATAAATGTCTATGAGAGTCCTTGTTTGTTGAAGTGCCTGAATTCCTAAAAAGCAAGTTCAATTGATTGAAGAAATTCCACCTAGCGAAACTAAGGGAGCTTGCATAAGTTAGGGAATGAAAATGGCTTGTAAAAGAATTACGGAACATAGGCAGCGGAAACAGGTAAGGGAGCGGTGACCAGAGGTGAAACCTCGTACTGCCAGAAATTCAGTCCACCTGGTCGAAGCACATTTTCAAGAGGAGTAGCCTCCGTGCTCGACGTAGGGTGTATTCTGGAGCTGGACACCGGGGCAAGTGGGCAAGTGAGCAGGCCGGGAGCTCCTATTTATAGTACACTCGATGGTCAGGCACGCGCACTGAGGGCTGCGCGTCGAAGCTAGCAGAATGATACACAGGCGCTCGTGCAGCTGGCTGGCGGAGCGAGAAGGGAGTGCCGGACATACAACATCTACCATGTGTTATTGTAGTAGAAGATAGTCTAGTGTCGTGAGTGGATGTTGGGGACAGTACAAACATCTAGTCCGCTTGCCAGGGAATTCACCATTTAAGGTTAAAATCTCTGATCCGGTCGGGAATCGAACTCGGGGTCCTCTGAACCGGACTGTAAGTTAATAATGCTAGTACTTACACGTGTATCGAGGTATTTTTCAAAAGTTTGGAGGCGGTTAGTGCCGTACTACTCAGGCTATATTTTAGGGGAAAATATACATTTTTGCAAGTCGCCTTTGTAGTCGTTAGGAAAAGAAGTCTACTGAATTTCATTGCTCCAGCTTGTATAGTTCCCGAGGAAAGTGTACGGCACGCAAATATTTTAAAATGCCACTTTCAAAAATGTACGCCTATTGTAATCTGAGAGCTGTGTTGTCGCCTATTTAAACGCAATTTTGTCGCAGTTTCTATTCAAAGAAGTAAAACACCAACATGTGATTTATAACCTGCCTGCGATGTGGGATATACGCCATCGGTTTATCACAAAGAATAACTTGTATTGCTATCTGTTTTACAGGGTATGTTATCGCAGGCCGACAGGCCCACACACTGCTTTGAGGATGTAGAATTTTTATTTTGCCTTAAGTGCTGGGCTTCGTTCACACTTTCTCTATGTCAGGGAGAAATGTAAATATACCTTACTTCTACTGTTCTAACCAAAGCGTCCGAATTAGCATACTCATATGGATGAGAAGACAAGGAGAAAAAAGAGCGATTGAACATACTTTAAAAGAAAAAGTGTAAAACGAAAAATAACTACAACCTTTATCTCCGAAATCTAATTAAGAGAAACTTACTTCAGTAATAAATGCTCAGGGAAGAAGGTCATTATTTTTTCTTTCCTCCACTAAGGAAGATCGCATTCGAAAATGTTGAACTACTACTACTACTACTACTACTACTACTACTACTACTACTACTACTACTACTACTTCAGGGGAGGCGGGCCTCTTAGACGGTGACGCCGTCTCTCAGGCTGGGAGAGTTGTTACGATGAAGGAGATGCTCGGAGAAAGTGAGGGGGTTTGCGGCCGTGGCCTATAACTGTCCCGGCATTCGCCTTAGTGCAGGAGAATGGAAAACCACGGAGAACCATTCTCAGGACAGCGAGCCGTGAGGTCCAGCCCTGTCCCGTGGCGTAGAGCCACAATAGAGCCGTGGCCACCGCTCCCCATGTTCGACGCATATGTTTTTAATGTGTACTCTATCCAGGTGTGCTTCCATGGTAAGTTGCTGCTCGTCATCGACTACATTTATAAGTTTACCGAATGAAAATTTCTTAACATGAATTTTAATTACAGTAAACCACATATCTACTCTTCATAATTAGAGGAAAAGGACAGAATTTCTATCGATTCCTTCGAGTGAAAAGTATTCGTGGCGGAACGATATGCTTCCTTTTAGTCACCATGTTTGTTCGTCTACGAGATATTAAACATCTGTCTGTAAGTCGGCACCATTAGTATCATGACAGAACTTTTCTCCCTCAATTAATAATCGAATTGGGGCCGATAACCTTAGATCTTAGGCCCCTTTAAACCACAAGCATCATCATTAGTAATCGAATTCGTAGCTGTGAGCTTGATTTCGGGAGATAATGCCTTCGAACCCGACTGTCAGCAGCCCTGAAGAGGGTTTTCATGTTTCCCATTTTCAAATCAGGCGTTAGTTAAGGCATGATCGCTTCCTTTCCTATCCCTTCGTCTCGTCACCATAAGACCTATCTGTGTCCATGCGACGTAAAACAGATTGTAAAGAAAAAAAATTGATTTCAACAAAAATATGAAAATGTCACGTCAAGAATTCCACATATGATAAAATCCGATGTTGACGTTTTAAACGCAATAAGAAATGCACCTGAAGTAAATAAGGTGTTGTGAAATCCGCAATGTCCATTCAATGGCCCGTATTTTCAAAGGCATCATATCTCCTATTTTGTTTGCCTAAAGTTGGCAATCCTAGTATGTATTGTACGTCCAACCCTTGTCCCGTTTATCTACAGGGGGTTGGATATGAAGCGAGTTGACTCTTCGTAGCTAGTTTCTACGGCCTGATGCCCTTTCTGACGTAACCGTCATCAGGTCAGTTAATGAGATGAAATGAATGATGTGATATATAATAGTAGGAATGGGGAGGATGAAACTCGGTGCCGGCACATAGCAGCAAGGGGTCTGCTCGAGGGTTAACGTCTCCATCCGACGGACGAATTAGGTGGCGTCAAGAGCGTCGTATGCCCTCACTTTATACGAGCTCTACGGAGAGGTTTAGGCTTTTGGCACGCAATCTAGTTATTAGTAATTGTGTACCACCCCTCCTCTACTCTGCCGGCCAACATTCTGATAGTGAAAATTGTTTTCGACCAACGGAACTCGAACCGGCTAACCGCGGTGTCAGACGCCTTAGCGATCACGGCCACCAGGCGCGGGCGTAAATCAAATCTTAATTTAAAAATCTAAAATTTGACATTTTATTTGTTTCCTTGTTTTTTTTTTCATATTTTAAACTTTGTTAAACAATAACAAATAAAGGTTGGATAGGCAGAAGGGAAGCTCTTCAGCTCTTATAACAACAGTTATTTGAAACCTAAGAACAATCAGGTACAAGACATAATGATTTTTAAGAGATGATTTCAGTTGCACAAACGTTGCACTATTACAATCAATTACAAGTAAGGAGACGGGGCTCCAAAATTTGAAAAGAGCGTCTTTGCTCCACACAATTAACCGCTCTCCAGAACATATTCCAATCTAGCCTCTCCAAGGCACAGTCACATCAGATCACATACAAACAGTTGTCACTGCCTTACACGCTCGACAGACTAAGTCACATAGAAAACGGAAGTTAAACTTTAACAGAGGCCATTCTACATGGCCTTAGTGATCGGCCGTAAACCAAAATGCTAGGACGCGAACATTTGCACTCCTCTGAAATACACTTGAAAAACCCTAAGTGGGCTTATGGTCCCAAGTTACAGAGGCTAAGAGGTGACTAGATGGAGAGAAAAAGAATTAAATTTCACAAAATCGTAGTCACCCTAATACCAAGTTAAATGGGAATTAGAAGAGGGTTATCCCTCTTTATTTCCTAAGTTAGAATAAAGTCCTTAGACTTGTTTGAAAATTTACATTGAAATATTGAAATTTACATTACGAAAGAGTTTTGAAAACTATCCCTCAAATTAGCTTTCTAAGACTATCACATGATTAAAAGAACTTGTGGGCCTTCCGACGTTGGACGAGGCTTGCCCCCTGCCTGCGACACAATCTAAACCTATTGACTGGAGCGACCCAAAAGGTCCCAGCTTTTATAGCGGAGAGGAAGGTTCCAGAACTCTTAATTCCTGATTGGAGGAAAATGTTGAAGAAGAAGAAGGAAGGGATAGCAGTGCTCGTAACTTAAGAACACAGAAAAGAATCTAAAAACATTACAGTTTTGTAAACTTAGAAACTAAACATTTCTTTGAAAAATAATTGTTCATCTTCCCACCAGAGGGTCGCATAAGTCGACAGTAGAGACATGTGAAGATAAAGTTCGAAACTTCTTCGGAGATAAGTTTCCCTGTTCATATAACACATGGCCTTCTAAGCGGCGCTCACTTTAAATGAACGGAGTTGGTGCACCTTCGGTATAATAATAATAATAATAATAATAATAATAATAATAATAATAATAATAATAATAATAATAATAATAATAATAATTGTATGGCCTCAACCAACGAGTTTCTGGTGCCTACTCATTTCCACATACCTATATTGCTGCTGTCTGCCAATGAAAGAGGAATTCTATTGGGCGATTGCAGTGACCACGGCCGACTTGATGCGTCGCTCTAGCTAGCGAAGCGAGGGATCCAGTCGGCCGTGCTGTGACTGACGCTGGGTGCGCCACATGCTGACAAAAATGACATGGAGTGCGAAGATTTTTTATCTCCTTCCAAATTCTGCTAGTGGCTTTACGTCGCACCGACACAGATAGGTCTTATGGCGACGATGGGATAGGAAAGGCCTAGGAGTTGGAAGGAAATGGCCGTGGCCTTAATTAGGGTACAGTCGCAGCATTTGCCTGCTGTGAAAATACGAAACCACGGAAAACCATTTTCAGTGCTGCTGACAGTGGAATTCGAACCCATTATCTCCCGGATGGAAGCTCACAGCCGCGCGCCCCTAACCGCACGGCCAACTCGTCCGGTCTTTCAAAATTCTAAAACTTCAGTGGGGATCGAACCCGCGCAGTTCGGACACCGAGGCAGCTTGGTCAGAACAAGAGACTCATCTGAGTTGATCTGTTAAGTGGAGGGGAGAGTAAGTATGTTGAAGGGTAATATGCAGAGCTGCATCAAACAACAATAACAATGCCAGCAGTGGCGCTTTTGGACAAACAAATCCCGGTTCTCATATCTATTTTGATCAACATTTTTTCACTCGACCCCTTCCTTGCGGCTTCCACTGGGCTGGCATTTCGGAATATAAAAATACCATAACGACGTGAAATACTAGAAGTCAACGACTTCCATATCATTATGCGGCGGATCGGATGGTCAAAGCGGATTGTGAATTTCAAATGAGCTCACAGCGGAATTTAAAGCAATGCTCAGGTATTCGCAACACAACAGGAGAAATGATACCAGCGACGAAATATTAACTCACAACATTTAATTACCTTCAGATGATTTGTAAAACTGTTTTACGATTTAATGTTACATTGTAATTGGAAAGAAGATTTCGTTTAAAAGAAAAAGAGAGTTATATGGAAATAGGTGTATAATATTTTTACGATCTCATATGACGTACGAACGTGACCGCTGCAGCAGACGATCCGTGTTTTTACATGACATATTTCAAAGAAAGCCGCTTCTCCTTCTCCGGCCGAGTTCTCAAATAAAAACAACGCCGGTTGTTGTATAGATTAGCTATTATGTCCTTGCCTAAATGATTTAATGTCGCTTGCTTGAATGTGCAATTAATTTTAATATGCTCAATAGATCTTTCTTTTATACACACACACAATGCATGAGAAATAACCGCCAGTAAAATTAGGAAGAGAAAAAGAAAGAAAGGACAGAAAAGGTCTGATTCTTGTGCATGGCTAATTTAGGCCTGAAAACTGAGCTACACATTCGTCTTCCCGAATCTGGTCTGCTCTCTACCTCCATGGTGATATCTTGACTCGACAATAAGCATACTTTAACCGTTAATTGCCTATTTCGAACTTGGGTGTGTATAGGCGTATTAAAGGTGAGAAAAGCTAAGAGCTAAGGTCACCGCTAATTGCCAATTGTTGATTTATTTGTCCAACTTCTGAAGGTAATTTACGGCTGCTTAATCATGCCAATTATTCTCGGAATCGTATTTCAACAATTTTGAAACACAGCAATGGCAGAAGGATTCAAGAAATATGAGTGAATGTTCGACCGTTAACGACGTCGTCGACGTGTTGAGTGTTCCGGGTCGTTGCCCTGCCCGTTAAATAGTGGCGAGATCCCTGAGAAGACTTTATAGATGATATTATCACCGCATGAGTTCGCTGAACGGTAAATTTTAGCTTGCATTCGGTAGATGGTGACTTGGAATTTCATCGTGCAACCATGAAGTGGTTTTTCGTGGTTTCGCATTTTCCCACCAGTGGAATGAGGTTTTACCCTATAAGGCCACGATCAATTCCTTGCTCTTCCTCATCGCCGTAAGACCTGTGTGAGTCGATACGACGTAAAACCAACAACAGATTAATAATAATAATAAAAAATAATATTAATAATAATAATAATAATAATAATAATAATAATAATAATAATAATTTCTAATATGATAACGATAAATAAAATTGTCCTACTCCTTGGCTGACTGGTTCACACAGTACCGGGTTCGACTCCGATCGGCTCGAATGTTCTTCTAGCTTGTAGACTCTGTGTGTGTGTGTGTATGTGTGTAAGCAGACGGATGTAAAGAGGGTTTTGTGGTGGTGGTGATTATGGTTTTAAGAGGAAGTACAACTGGGCAACCATCTATATATATAAAGTAAGAGTTTTGTCTGTACATGGCGCAGAATTTAAAAAGACTGGTATTTCTGTATCGATCGTGTCCACAGTAACAAGGAAATGCACGTTTTAACTTTTCGTAATTTCTGTCTGTATGTACACGCATCACGAGAAAACGGCTGAAGAGAATTTAATGGAAATCGGTGTGTAAAGTCGGGGAATAAGGCACTACAATCTAGGCTATAAATAATTTTATTCACGCTGGATGAAGTGGTAGTTTACGGGAAGGTGCCTAACATTTAGTTTTGTAATTACCGTAACAAAAGTTCCAATCATTTATGTCTTACACAGTTTTACCGTACCGACTGTGATAATAGAATTGATGAATATAGACATTTGTTGCTTAGTCCATATCAACGCCGAGCACTGCTAACATGGAAATATTGTTCAATAGTGTTAACAGGCGATGGTTTTTGTCATGAGTATCTTAAGGTGTAAAACGGCGTAGTCACTGGTCCATATCGACAAGAGAAATTGTGAAGATGATGATTAAAAAATGAGAAAAAATCGTAAAAGAACGATGACTTAAAGAATAAGACAAGACAGAGTTTACGTTAGACGCCCTGATATCCCAGAGTCGGGAGGAAACTAAATGTGAAGACCTACAACATCGAAAGCTGATCAACAATAACATTATACTGCATGTCGACACAGAGTACAACTACATTTGGATTTATCTTGGCTGCATCACAATCTTTTCTAAGAAAGGTATATGCAGAGTCAGCTTTTCTGTGATGCAAGTCACTTTCCTTAGCAATACACTCTCGTTCAAGGTCTGTGTCAGGAAAAAGCATCTTAACATAAACTTTATCACAGTAGCACGTGTCTGTTCGTGGAGCACCAAATCCTAAGTTGAACTCACTCCAAAAATATCTTCATAACATCTTTTCTTTACCTTCGTCTCTTTATACATGCTGTACATTTTACTCAGTACCAGATCAGAATGCAAGTATTCTTTCCTCGTATCTTTATGAGAGTAATAGTTTTTTATTCTAGGAAAACTATTGATATGGTCCTTCACTTCCTCCCTTATGTGATTAGCGAGCTTATGTCGTCTATTGCTATGTTAGCCTCTCATGTCCTTTGGAGCAATTTTTCCTCTTGACCACATCTTGAAGAATTTGTATTATTTTATGAGACAGACCAAACATGTCTGATTGTTTTTCATACCGGTACGTGCAGTGAACTACTGTCACTACTCTTTGCTAGAGCGTGGTATTCAAAACAACATTTCCGACGTGAAGTAGCATATTCTCTGATTGTACCTCATTTTCGGTTGAGAGATTTTGAGGCACCTATTCACAGGAAACGAACACCGTTCATGAAGTTCCATGGCATAGTATTCCGTAAGATCGGTAGATGCAGAGTGGGTCTCGGCCCGTAACTGGCCACGGCTGGTCCATGGTCCAACAGCTCTGCACTCTGACCGGCCAACCGAGCGGAGAAGGGGTGGCCACGGCTCTACTGTGATTCACGCTTCTGCATTCGGGATAGGGCTGGACCTCACGGCTGACCCCAACCGTCGGCTGTCCTGAGAATGGTTTTCCGTTGTTTTCCATTCTCCTGCACTAACGCGAATGCCGGGACAGTTCCTAGTATAGGCAACGGCCGCCAACCCCGTCACCTTCTTCGAGCATCTCCTTCACCGTCACAAAGTGACCCGCCTCCCGCCTTCAGGGGAGGAATTAAAACATTTTAGTTGTAGTAGTATTCCGTAAAGCACCGCCAGTGAGCTGAATACACCCATTCTTGCTACCGAACTGTGCATCACATACAACGGCCCTGAAACATATAACCTACACCATTTTACCGTAATAATGATAATTAAGTAATGTTTGTATACTGTATTGTGTATTAAACAATGGCAAAATTTATTCTAAGGATCTTCCTTAGCACAACATAACCTATTTATTATAGGCCCGTATTCCACTCACCTGTTGTGGCCTCTTTTTTTGCTTCTTTTATAACTCCTTTCCTTGTTGTATAGCCTAAACCGCACCCTTATTTCGTTTCCTTTTCCGTTCATTATCCTTCCAATTATCCATATTTATCTTCCTTTTTCTTGTTTTATTCAAGTGTTTTTAACTCGTTAGACGAAACATTCAACACACTGGCATCCATGTTGGCATAGACCTTTCTTCTAGGCAAAGAAGTTTTATAACAAACAAATTACCTATTTCTCTTAAACATACGACTATCACAGTTCGCATGCAATAACCTGAGATGGTATAGACCTTTATTCCGCAAAAAACTCAACTTGCTGAAAAATGTGGCTTAGACCCTTCTTCCGGGCGGCCTTCAATTGTTGTGATGTGATTTGTCTCTTCTGCTGCCAGATGGGACTACTGCTGCGTCCCGAGTAAAGCAGCTTGCTTGAATATCGACGGAAAGTAGCTGGGGAGTTACATTGTGCTGAAGTTAGTCCTCTATTAACACCAATCAGAGAGAAAAATGGAAAGGATCCGACGCATCGAAATATGAAGGTATCGACCAAAGAAATATAAGGACCACAAAGGGCGTGAAAATGAAAGACACCTTAGACACCGACGAGGTCCGAAAACAACAAAGGTTGACCAAGGGAGGTCGGATAGGATAGTTGAAAGAGAGGATCCTGAAGTGGAAGCAATGCCAGGACTCAGCTAATGGCCCCGTGATCGCCACCCCACGCTCGCAGGTTGAAAGCCCCTGGGGCCCCTTTTAGTCGCCTCTTACGATGTCATACCGTGGATGTTATTCCACAGTGCAGTGCAGTGTTATGTTGTCATCATAGTGCAGTTTACTAATGCATGCCTTAACATTTATACATAGAGTGAAACTTACAGCACCAAGCAATTGCGCGCACGGTTTGGGTCAGGTACCTATGAGCTCGTATTCGGGAGACGATGGGTTCGAACCCCACAGTCAGCAGACCTAAAGATGGTTTTCCGTGATTTCCCATTTTACATGAGGCAAATGCTGGCGCTGCAGCCTGTGTTATTCCAGTCCCAACCCTTTTCTATCCCATCTCCACCGCAAGACCTGCCTCTGTCGGTGCGACA
This sequence comes from Anabrus simplex, assembly GCF_040414725.1. Lineage (NCBI taxonomy): Eukaryota > Metazoa > Arthropoda > Insecta > Orthoptera > Tettigoniidae > Anabrus > Anabrus simplex. Next base: position 9,636,341 of record NC_090275.1, on the reverse strand, counting down.
TAAAAGTTAGCTTATTTATCCATAGCAGTTCCTTCAATTTCAATATATTTTCATTTCTCTGAAGTGCTGTTAACAGTTTTTTTTTGTCATTCTTAGCAATTTCATAAAAATCTCTGCATGTCATTGAAGAAAAGTGTACAAAAATGAACAACTCAGACGTCATCAAGTCAACAAAACATAATATTAATTGTACCGGGCGGTACACCTCCACTCCGCTAATTTAAAATGTGCGCCAGTTGAAACTCCTCTGCTGGAGGAAGTCTGAACTTTATCTACGCTATTAATTCTCTACTTTCTCAGAAGATGTCACCACGTGGAAAATTTTGAGTTTTTGAACTGTGTCATTTTTGATGTGGTTTTGTTTCGCTTGAAGTAAGAAGTGTGAACTTTCTCTTCTAGAGGACACTACTGAAGATCAACAATAGTGCAACCTAGTGCGCAGTCAAAGAACTATTTTGTTGGAGAAATTTTTATTTCAAATGTTTGTTCTTTGCTAAATTTCCTTCTGTTATTGTTTAAGTTGGCTGTATACCCCTCTTTTTCCCCTTGTTTTAGATTTATCCAATCCCGAATTTCTTTGAGTTTTTTCTCGACCAATCCGATGTATCTTCCCCCTACTTGGATATGTTTCTGTACCCTAGCCAATAAAGAATGTGCGGGAGGGTGTTTTCATTCCCCTAATGCCTAGAAACTTCTGCGAGAGGATATAAACTGCTGATTTTAGGGTCTCTGGGCCACTTCTGTTCCATCTTTCAGTGTATTAAGTACATAGCAGGAGGCGGGAAGCGCCTCTTTCCTCGGCAGCGGTCAACAACAAGGTAATGGCCGATTAATAACTTCTTTCTTTGCTAGCTCAGCAGTCTAACTCTCGGGGCGGGTTCTAAGCTTTCCACCATGTAACCCTTTCCTAAATGTAACTACTCTTTTCATTTATTCTCTTTTAAAGTGACATACTGGGATAGAGAGTGCTAACCCTCTCGAGCTCCCACTCATATTGTTTTGAGGTGAACTTATTTTTCTCAACCTATTCTTCGATAACGTAAAACAAATTGTTCTCTTCTTAAGTCACCTCTTTAGTATGGGATTAGCCCTTGTATTAACGGCCTAGTGCCAAGTAGGTCTTAATCAAAGTGTATTAGGAGTGCAAGTTCGCCTCCTCTCAAATTGTTATTTTAGAGGTCATTTAATTAACCTGCTTTTCATTTAATAGACCTCAGTAGATTGGGTATTTTACCCCTGTGTTTATGTCCGTTGAGGACAACTTGAAGGTGGAGTTTGGTGTGGCCTGGGAGAGGCTTAAATTTGAGAGCGAGTGGCTCTTTTGAAAATTGAGTGTTGTACGCCTCGTGGAGGCTTTGCAGTGCAATTTGGAGCAAGGGCTCCTAGGCATGAATGGGGTTTTCTGCCCCTCTGTTGAAACTTGTGTTTGGGGTAAAACTGAACTGATTGCCCAAGCAGTGTAAAGTCAGGGCGCGAAGCCCAAATTCTGTAAATATTGTAACTACCCTTTTGATTTGCTACTTTGTACCTGCCATGCTTGTTATTTCTTTGTTTTTGAAAAGAAAATATAACCTTGTTAAATTTTACATTAACTTTGATTCCGTAGTTTGAGACCCGTTCACGCCCGCACCTTCTTTCACGCATAACTACCACGGATATTTCCGTAACATTAATCACAGCTGACAATTCCGCACGAAAATGCGAGGGACTTGGGACTACCTCAGGTAGCTGTTCGCTATTACGCGTCTTATTCGCCAGAACTGCGAACAATGAAATATAAAACAACTTTTAAAATCTACGAACGCACACCAGATAAAGAAACCAAGGAGTGGAGAAATCTATTGTCTTGGAAAGAAAGAAGAAAAGCTCTTTGTACTTAGCAGGGGTCCAATGTTCAAAATACGGGACAATTGCCATCCCGGATAGGAACTGTCTGGGACGCGCGACATTTAACACGAATACGGTACTATTCCGTAAAATCCGAGACGTCTGGCAACTCTGGTCCCGGGTTATATTCCCGGCCGGGTCGGGGATTTTAATCGCGTCTGATTAATTCTCCTGTCTGGGGGGATGGGAGTTTGTGTTTGTCCCAACATTCCCCCCTTCCTATTCAGACAACACACCACAGATTAGTGATTAAATCTTTCCATGTAGGGTTGCGTCAGGAAGGGCATTCAGCCGTAAAACAGGGCCAAATCCACATCACATACATACATACATACATACATACATACATACATACATACATACATACATATACACATATATATATATATTTTTTTTTTCAACACACTTCGCACCCGCGACCTCACAGGTGTGGGAAAAACGGTAGAATAATAATAATAATAATAAGAAGAAGAAAGACGTCCACCAGCTGAGCCGAACATGTCCTCGGACACTCCCGGTACTCGATACTCGCTGGACAGGTTCCAAGACTTCAGCACAGCCTGCATTCACACCAAGTGGTCAGCATAGGTGAAACTGCTCGATATACATATTTCTGCCCAATTTAAAGGAAATTTGCTAAAATAACTAATCGAAAAAGTTGCCCTCTTCCACTGCCAGTGTTTTGTTTTAGAATCTCACATTGTGTCCATTACCGTGCATTTAGCGCCAAGTCTAAAATCTGGTAACGCCAGTTGTTTGCGTCGTTCCCATCACTATTGCAGCAATAGATTATCAAAGGAAACATCTCCAGTATATTATTAAATGGTTCCAAATGAGAGATAATATCAAATTTTGGATGAGTTTGCATCATGCACACGGGGAGAACCTTTTCGCCATTTTCATGTTTTTTCTCCCTCATTCAAAAACTTTCACTTTTCAGTGTGGCAAAACTAAAGAATAATGAAATACGCGTGGGGATGAGCGACGGTCTGCCCCACTGGATAAAGTCACTCCAAATGGTCAATACAGTACAACTGATGATAACTACGAGAAAGATGAGTAGGCAACTGTCACATCAACAAAAATAAATAAATAAATAAATAAATAAATAAATAAATAAATAAATAAATAAATAAATAAATAAATAAATAAATAAATAAATAAATAAATAAATAAATAAAACCACAGTTCTAACCCTTGAGGCAAGCAACTCAGTGTTGAAAATATCCTAGGGATATGAGCTATGAATGTTAGGTAAATAAAATAATGTGAATATATTATTTATTTATTCCTAAAAATCACAATCCTTTTCTTAATCATCGTTATTCGGTCGATTAGATTAGCAGTTTGCCTTTCTCTACCACTACGAGCGCTAATGTGAGTCAATGCAGTGTTTCACTTAGGCTCTTATAACTACATTCGGTGCAGTTATTTTTCAAAAAATCGGAAAACGACTAATGGTATTGAACCAAGGAACATATTAGAGAAATAATTATGTAAATATGTGAATTTGGCTAGGGTTTGAATAAAAAAGAAAACGAATAAGAAACAAGCGATTTTAGACTGTTTTTGGGGAAGTGCATTTAGGTGGAAGTGATTTTCTCCTTTCTTTCTTAATGCGTTTACCCTCCAGGGTTGGTTTTTCTTCGGACTCAGTGAGGGATCCCACCTCTATCACTTCAGGGGCAGTGTCCTGGAACGTGAAACGTTGGGTCGGGGGATACAACTAGGGAGGAGGGCCAGTACTTCGTCCAGGCGGCCTAACTTGCTATGCTGAACAGGGGTCTTGTGGCGGGATAGGAAGATCGGAAGGGATAGGCAACGAAGAGGGAAGGAAGCGGCCGTGGCCTTAAGTTAGGTACCTACCATCCCGGCATTTGCCTGGAGGAGAAGTGTGAAACCACGGAAAACCACTTCGAGGATGGCTGAGGAGGGAATTGAACCCTCCTTTACTCAGTTGATCTCCCGAAACTGAATGGACCCCGTTCCAGCCCTCGTGTCACTTTACAAATTTCGTGACAGAGCCGGGAATCGAACCCGCGCCCCCGGGGGTGGCAGCTAATCACACTAACCACTATACCACAGAGGCGGACAGTGATTTCCGATTTTTTTTTAGAGTTTGATAGGGCCTTCCCGGGCCCTGTAGCCCTTCAACTTTCAGGATAATTGAGGAAATTGTATGGGGCCCCCTAGCTTGTCTGCTAAGAAAGTAAATTATAATATTGTTTTGAAATACTGAAGTAACACATGTTCCGAGGTGTTACTTTGATAATAACAGGCTGAAAGGGCCAGCTTACTGCTTTTAGGTTCAGAAGATCCCGGGTTCGATTCTAAGCAGGGCTGAGGAGTTTATCTGCGTATATGTAATTCATCTAGTACGGGGACTGGGTGTTCGAGTTCGTCTAAAAACATTCCACACTACCAATCACCACAAAATCAACATCCGTTCAAATAGGGTTGGTGTCTGGAAGGGTACGCGGACGGAAAACTGAGTCATATGCCGACCCCAATAATTTGAAATAGAAGTCCTCAAAGTGCGCCGTTCTTTCAGTTTTACCTCATTATTGCGGATTTAGCCGACTGGCCCCTACAGTATTTATTTGTGCCTTTTTTTTTACGACGCACCGACAGAGAGAAGTCTTATGGCGACGACGGGATGGGAAAGGACTAGGAGTGGGAAGGAATCGGCCGTGGCCTTAAGTAAGGAACAGCCCCAGCATTTGCCTGGTGTGAAAGTGGGAAACCACAGAAAACCATCTTCAGGGCTGCCGACAGTGGGACTCGAACACACTATTTCCCGGATGCAAGCCCATAGCTGCCCGCCCCTAACCGCACGACCAACTCGCCGGGTTTTGTGCCGCTTTAAGTCTCACGCTTTAGTGTCTTTTCATCTTAAGAATTGGCAACACAGCTCATTGGTGAAGAGTCACAGGTATTCCTCGCCTTGGACCGGTGAGATCTCGTAATGGCACATCATCAAGAGATTTAACTGCGTACTGTAATTACAAGGGTAAACGCGTCCGCCCGCTCGCGGGAACACCTAACTAAGGTGAATCTCATGTACTAGTTAAATCAATTAATAGGGTAAACAAGTGCGTTTGAAGTGGTGACTTCTTTCAGTGTAAACTGTATTTTATTGCATTCTAAAGGAGGCGACTCGCCTGTGATGACGAGCTGCTTCTCTGTTGTTAACCGGCCAGTAAATAGTGGGCCCAGGTCCGCGATAACTCATTTCATATGGTGTATCACAAGTTCACTTCATTGTTGTTAACCGGCCAGTAAATAGTGGGCCCAGGTCCGCGATAACTCATTTCATATGGTGTATCACAAGTTCACTTCATTGTTGTTAACCGGCCAGTAAATAGTGGGACCAGGTCCGCGATAACTCATTTCATATGGTGTATCACAAGTTCACTTCTCTGTTGTTAACCGGCCAGTAAATAGTGGGACCAGGTCCGCGGCGGCTCGTTACATAGGGTGTGCCACAAGTTAACTTGTTTGTTGTTAACCGGCCAGTAAATAGTGGGACCAGGTCCGCGACGGCTCGTTACATAGGGTGTGCCACAAGTTAACTTGTTTGTTGTTAACCGGCCAGTAAATAGTGGGACCAGGTCCGCGACGGCTCGTTACATAGGGTGTGCCACAAGTTAACTTGTTTGTTGTTAACCGGCCAGTAAATAGTGGGACCAGGTCCGCGACGGCTCGTTACATAGGGTGTGCCACAAGTTAACTTGTTTGTTGTTAACCGGCCAGTAAATAGTGGGCCCAGGTCCGCGGCGGCTCGTTACATAGGGTGTGCCACAAGTTAACTTGTTTGTTGTTAACCGGCCAGTAAATAGTGGGCCCAGGTCCGCGGCGGCTCGTTACATAGGGTGTGCCACAAGTTAACTTGTTTGTTGTTAACCGGCCAGTAAATAGTGGGCCCAGGTCCGCGGCGGCTCGTTACATAGGGTGTGCCACAAGTTAACTTGTTTGTTGTTAACCGGCCAGTAAATAGTGGGACCAGGTCCGCGACGGCTCGTTACATAGGGTGTGCCACAAGTTAACTTGTTTGTTGTTAACCGGCCAGTAAATAGTGGGACCAGGTCCGCGACGGCTCGTTACATAGGGTGTGCCACAAGTTAACTTGTTTGTTGTTAACCGGCCAGTAAATAGTGGGACCAGGTCCGCGATAACTCATTTCATAGGGTGTACCACAAGTTCACTGCCTCTCAGTTGGTGGCTCCGGGCTCCATTGCCGGTACCTGGATCTGAGGGCTGGTTCGCGAGAACAACTGAGCAGCTAGTATTCATTCGTCGTGTTGTACGTATGATGCACACGATTCCAACTGTCATTGAGACTGTCACCAATCTTCCTAGCGAACCCGAAAATTGGGGATTCAGCACTCATCTCTGTCATTTTGAACATTTTCTTTTTCACCCCTTCTGACCAGCATGCCGATGGAGGCTGGACTTGGACTTAAACGCCATCCAGAGTGTCACAATTCATTTCAGGGACTAATATTGGTCGTTGGCGCTTATTTTTACATGTCACTCCATTTCTAGGTGTGTCTTCCTCCCACGGTATTTCTATCCAGATAGTATTAAATCACCTGTGTACCAAGTTTCGTTGAAATTGCAGACTTGCCTCTAGTTGCCGTCATTTTTAATCGTTTAGTTTCTCCGATATCTTAACGTAAAGATAATGCTACTTAAGTGTGTGTTACGGGCTAGCGTACGCCTTCACCTGCGATTATTGTAGTGGGCATTTAATTACTTGATTTTGCGATTAATCAAACTTAATAATAATAATAATTTTATTGTACTTGCGTCCCGCTAACTACTATTTTATGGTTTTCGGAGACGCCGAGATGTCGGAATTTAGTCTCGCAGCAATTCTTTCGCGTGTCAGTAAATCTACCGACATGAGGCTGTCCTATTTTAGCACGGACTGAGTCAGGATCGAACCTGCCAAGTTGGGGTCAAAAATCCAGCCCCCCAACCGTCTGAGCCACTCAGCCCGACAATTACTCAAACTTGAATGAACTTCGAGACCTATTAATGCTTCATCATTCACCGGCAGGTTATCCCGGAGAGAATAACACACAAGTGAAGCAAATCGGTCCAGTAGAGACCTGGACGAAGCTATCGTTAGTAAACTATTTTAAAATATAGATAAATACTCTCCCCCTGTTGTTGTTGTTGTTGTTAATAATAATAATAATAATAATAATAATATGCTAGGAGTGGGAATGTAGCGGTCGTGGCCTTAATTGAGGTACAGCCCCAGCATTTTCCTGATGTGAAAATGGGAAACCACGGAAATTATGGAGGAGTATAGTATTGTGTGTGGTGAACGATTTGTAGGCCATCTCATCGTGGCCATAAGACCTATCTGTGTCGGTGCGATGTAAAGCAAATTCTAAAAAAAATCTCCTCCACAATAACACGGATTTTCCTACACACGGCAGATACCACCAACCTTAATCGGAGGGGTTGCAACAGGCTAGCAGTACGGCACGGAGTGTTGAATGGACTTTTTCCGACTACCTCTCCGGGGTTTGAACTCGCGATCAACAGAGGGTACTTCCCCTGTGACTGAGGGAGAACGATATTTCATTCTGAATGATGGGAAGTGAATACTGCATATTCCGGAGTTTCGGTACTGTTCTCCGAGAAGTTATGTTGGATACAAGTGGTGGTAGAAAAGTAGAACGTGATTTAGGAGGCAAGTTGATTTTACAATATGCGTCCTCGTTTGATGAATTACTACCAAATATTTGGTAAACTTACAAGGAATGCTGGTAATTGGAGAGCATTTATCACCCCTCCTGACTTGAGCAGGTCTCATTAATTAAATGTGCCACCTTGTATTAATTACCGGGCCAGAGTTCGCCAAGTCTTGAATAAACACATTTAATTGTGCCACCTTTCTAACCACAACGACAGCGGAATATAGAGGGCGAGTGCACGTTACATTTTGCTTGTAGATCGTCATGTGTAGAAATTAATTTATGACCATTATAGAACTGACAGGCGCTGGAAACTGTGTCAAAATGCCTTCACGCTGGCTTGTGTTTATTTCTTGCTAGAAGTCGAATATTTTCAGAAAGGAAAGTCAGGGCGTAGAGAAACAGACAGCATTAGTTTTTGTGTCTGTCAGTAGAGAAGGCATTACAAGTATTATTCGTACTTTGACATGAATATGTCTTAGAGCTGGCGGTTACTTGTGTCAGGCTCCTCACTTTCATCTATCCTATCCGACCTCCCTTGGTCAACTCTTGTTCTTTTTCTACCCCGACGCTATTAGCTTTCCGAGCCTAGGAGTCTTTAATTTCCACGCCCTTCGTGGGCCTTGCTCTTCCTTTGGCGATACCTTCATTTTTCGAAGTGTCGGATCCCTTCCATTTCTCCCTCTGATTAGTACCATACAGAGGGTGGTTGCCTGCTTATACTTCCTCTTAAAACAATAATCACTAGCACCCCCACTCTTGTGCAACGAAATAGTGTAAGAAAGGCGATGTTACTTAGCAACAGCACCTTGAGAGCTGAACGTCATACTTATTTTAACTTTAACGTAGACTTACGTTCCTCGACAGCGGAAACATGGAAAGAAATATTTTAAGCCGCTGTTAGTGTTTGGGTAGAACGCGAATATCGCCGAGAGTGTTTAATGTCTCAATTGACAGATAAATGAGGAGGCTACCTGTTGGAAGAAGAAAATTGAAAATCTGAAACGTAGTTTTCATGAAATAGCGCTTCATAATAAGGCAAAATGTGTGACGTCACACGCATACTCTGTTATAAGATGGCGTTGAGTTGACTCGCGCGCTCAGCTGTCGTTATACATCGTGGTTAGTTTGAAAAAAACAAAACATTTGATTAGGATTCCGCAAAACCGTGAAAAAGTAAGAGCTGAAAGGAGAAAAGTGATTGATGAAGTATTAAAAGAAATGAGGCGTTTCTATGAGAAATTGAAGGAGCGAAAACAACTTAATTAGTAAGTCTACGAAACCCTGAGAACGTTGCGGCCTAGCGCCAATTTGTTATTCTCGAAGTACGATACACAGTTTGTGTCACTTTAATTAATGTTTCAATTGAAGCAACGCCGGAAAAAGGTAGAAAAACACTTAAACAGGCTACGAAAACAATCTTTAAAAAAGAAATATGAACTTACGTTTGTTGTCACTTTTCTTACTCCTTGTATTGTATTTAAATACAGTACCAACGTGTTCTGAGCTTGCATTCGAACTCCACTGTCCACAGCATTGAAGATGGTTTTGCGTGGTTTCCCATTTTCATACCAGGCAAATGATGGGACTCTACCTTAATTAAGGCCACGCCCGCTTCCTTGACACTCCTAGCCCTTTCCTATCCCATCGTCGCCGTAAGACGTATCTGTGTCCGTACGACGTAAAAGCAAATTGTAAATTTGTATAATTTCTAATCAGTAGATTGTTGATAGTGATTCGTCCGTCGGATGGGGACGTTAAGCCTTGAGCCGACCCCTTGCTGTTATTCGACAGGAGTAGGCTACGTGCTGACAACGGGTTTTACCCTCTGCGTACATCATCTTCTCACATCCTGATGCGCAGGTCGCCTATAGACGTGAAATAGAATACTCTACACCATGCGAGACGAATATGTCCTCGGATATTCCAGCACTAAAACTTATACGACTATGGGACCAGTCTTACTTAATGTAATCTTTGTCTTCTTATCATTTATGGTATCCACTTGAACTGAGGCAAATGCAAGTGCATTATTATACTGACGAATGTTCCGGAAGTAATTTTTGATTTTACTATCATTCTTTTCTTAACTCACAATAACAGCATATTATATGACATAAAACAGGCGTGCCAGTGGCCAAAATGTGCAGTGGACGGCAATGATGGCGCGTATTTTCCTACAGCAACAGTATTTGCAAATCGCACACTTCGTACAATTTTTAAGCTCATTTTTTTGAAGAAATCATTGATATTTATGAAATGAGAGTACAATTCGTCACTGCTAATGACTATTCTCTTTCTTTTGAATGCTCATTTGTCACGATCGGTTACTTGTGAGCGCTGCAAAAGGGATCTATATGATAAATACGTATAAATAAATAGCTATGCTCACGTAGCCATGACAGCTGTCCTGGAAGCAATAAACTTTACATTGTCGAGTTTCGATTGTTGGTTGATTAGCTATTCGAACAGGGTTACATTTAACTTAGCAAAGTTGGAAAATAATATATCTGTAGCATTTAAAATAAAAATAAAAAAGTAGCATTAGGGTGTCACTATTGTAACGACCGCAGGTTAGAGTTACTTATTAGAAACAGAATACAAGTATTATGTGAATAATACATGGTATTCAGTAGAACGTGCCGCACTTGGAATGTGGCTAATGACTCGGTGGTATGAGAAATAACAGACACAATTTAAGAGTTCGGGAATAATAACAAACAAACATACCAACCCCATGGCACTACAGCCCTTGAAGGGCCTTGGCCTACCAAGCGACCGCTGCTCAGCCCGAAGGCCTGCAGATTACGAGGTGTCGTGTGGTCAGCACGAATCCTCTCGGCCGTTATTCTTGGCTTTCTAGACTGGGGCCGCTATCTCACCGTCAGATAGCTCCTCAATTCTAATCACGTAGGCTGAATGGACCTCGAACCAGCCCTCAGGTCCAGGTAAACATCCCTGACCTGGCCGACAATCGAACCTGGGCACGCTACTCCTACACCTCGGGAATAATAATACGACAAAAAGTAAGATCAATAAATGAATTGCCCAATGTCATGGGATAGTTGCTCGGCACAACATTCAAATCAAAGTGGTGTTTGAAAAAATGCAACCTCCAACTGAGCGCGCGAGTCAACACAGCGCCATCTTATAACAGAGTATGTATGTGACGTCACATATTTACCGTACTTTGAAGCGGCATTTCATGGAAACTACGTTTCAGAGTTTCAGTTTTGTTTTTGCAAGAGGTTATCTGTTAGTGAGACATAATCATAAATTAAATACTCTGCCCAAACACTGAAAGCGTCTTAACATTTGTATTTCCGTGCACCCGTTGTTGAGGGGCGTCTAACGTTATGCACTATGTACGGTAGACTGACTCTCCATTCCATCTCTTTGGACAATTTCTGTTCTGCTGTACACTCATAACTTGTGTGGCCTTGCCTTTTACCCGGCACCGGTGACAATGTTGCGGTAAGCTCGATTGCCACCAGAGGCTTTCGTAACTGCGACTCTTGTAACAAGAAGATCCTATTACTCTGCACAAAGCTTGTGTTTGTATCCGATCAGACACATCTGAGTAATTTAAAACTTTGATAATGAGCACACACATACTTGTGAACACAGAAAGAAACGAATACAATTCATTTCGCTGTTAAATAATGCATTTTATTACAAGCCCAAAAGCGAGCACATTGAGACGCAAAAAAAGCTGCAGCACAATAGCACGGGTGTGTGCCGCGGGAATTCTAAATCAGGACATTTAAATGATCTGCACATCAATCTCCGTCTTGTGCTTACCTTCTTCCTCACTTTCAGTTCAACGAAATAGAGGTTCTCAGTCACGTGTGAAAAGAAAAGTAAAATTATCCTGTCATAATCCACATTCGACAATATACATTTGGAAGCAATCTTTAGATTAGCAATGCTAATTTGTTCTTCAAGCTTGTGGATGAAGTTATTGTTATTTACGGAGTTTTTTTACTCTAATTTATTTCACGATGACCCAATAAATGTAAACACACACAATTTAAATCAATCATGAATGACCGCACTCACTAATTGCTGTCTCTCTTCGTTATGGCACAGTAGGCAGTCCGGCCCGTTGCTATAACCCTAACTTTCACTTCCCCAAGCCCAGTCACTTCATACAGGTAGACCGCTCGATTTAAACACAGGGCTACACAACACACTAGGTTCGACTTCAGAGACAGCCGAGTAATTCACAGAGTCACAAGCAGTGGAGAACTAAACATCTCAATAGCATTCAACAGCAGGACGATACTCACAACAGCGAAAATTTACCTTCACACTCACGATAGCGGCTTCCCTTGCTAACTCACGGTGATCCTCGGTCCACAGAGTTATACAGTACCCTCAGGTAGTACACAGCCACTCTCTGGACACTCCAATACCAACAACAACAGCTCCTCGTTCAGACCTCGGTGGGACACTAGCGACAACCAACACGTCTGTTGCCCTCAACCCAGCCACACACTGACTCTGAGTCCAGCACCAACAATGATTCCACCACGGAGCCGAACTCCGACTGACTGTCCGTGGCTAGCCTCTCTTTTTTATACCTCGGGTGATATGTTCGCGAGGTGGCCAGGGACGGAACATTCTTGTTGTATCTCGAAGAAACTCACAGGTAAGCCAGCCGACGAGACCCCGGTTGGGAGTTCCCTGGTTGGCTGGTTCGTTAGTGCCTTCCAACAAGTACCGAACAGTGCTGGCACGTTGCCCCGCCTGTTAACGCGCTACGGCTATGCATTTGGGAGACGCGTGGGATCGAGCCTCACGGTCGCTCCTTTTGAGAATGGTTTTCTGTGTTTTTCCAGGCAAATGTCGGGACAGTTCCTATTCATTGACCACAGCCGATTTGTTCTCCCTCCTTACCAATTTCATCTTTATTAGTTCCTCAGCTGGCATTGGCGCCAGAAGGGCATCCAGCCGTAAAAACATGCCGTCACCTCATCTCCGATGAACGGTGCTGCACACACCTCTTTGTTTAAATGATATTACAGACTGTTGAGCTCATGGCCATCATTTTCGTGTTGTCACTGCACTTGTTTTTGTACTGAAACATGCACAGTGTTACACAAACTGCTGTGTTACTGCGATGAAGGCGACAGCGGACATATTGGGAGACTGAATTTCCTTACCGAAAGTTTTGTTCCCTGTATAGGGTATGAATTCCTAAGTATTTGATTTATTTTATATTTGTGCACTTTTATTATAATTACTTATGCAATATTTGTTGTAGTTATTCGTTAACTAGTGAATATAAAACTCGAGATTCAGATTATCTGCAACTTTCGTTACGTTACTACAAATAACCTAATTGAAGGATGTTCGTATTTTGTTATAATCTTCTACTACCGCTTTCCTCATATCTGTGGGGCGAACTGTTCACAGATATGTATGTATGTATGTATGTATGTATGTATGTATGTATGTATGTATGTATGTATTTATTTATTTATTTATTTATTTATTTATTTATTTATTTATTTATTTATTTATTTATTTATTTATTTATTTATTTATTTATTTGGCCCTGTTTTACGGCCGGATGCCGTTCCTGACGCCAACCCTGTATTGTGTGTGTATGAAGAGGAGAGTGTTGCGAGAAATACAATTGGTTTAACGTCGCACCGACACAGACAGGTGTTATGGCGACAATGGGACAGGAAGTGACCATGGCCTTAATTAAGGTAGAGCTCCAACATTTGCCTGGTGTGAAAATGGGGTACCACGGAAAACCATCTTCAGCGCTGACGACAGTGAGGTTCCAGCCCACTATCTCTCGAATGCGAGCTGATAGCAACGTGACCCAAAGCACACAGGGGCGACAAAGGCAAACATCCAGTCCCCGAGCCAGAACAATTAATCACGTGCGATTAAAATCCTCGACCCGGCCGGGAATGGAACGCGGGACTTTCTGAACCGAAGGCGTCAACGCTAACGATTCAGCCAAGGACTTGGACTTCTTATTCTTAGAGTAATTCAGTCTAATGGCTGGTTTGCCCCTGCGATGAGTGTGCTCTAACTGGGCCAATCCTGTGCAGTGCGTTTTGCGTCTGCATAGGTCGTGCATCCTGAGTTCACAATAAATTGTCATCATGAATGTCTTTCTTGGTCTTCCAGAAGGACGTTTTCCCGGTATTTTACCTCCCAAAATATCCATCAGCACAGTCCTATGTCGAAGCCAATGTTCCATCCAAGAAAGGTGTCTCTTTCTAACCTGACTCAACAGCTGTCTCTTTTCTTGGACAATGTCCAACACCTCAGTGTTGCAGCCAACACCACATCTCAAAGGCTTCTAGCCACTCTTGGTTATGTCCAGGTCTCAGCGCAACAGATCAAACATAAGATTTCATTGTTCTTTTGCATAAGGTGAGGGACGTTGTTTTCTGACACAGAAATGACTGGTTGTCTGTGAAGGCTTGCTTTGCTATTTCAGTGTGACACTGAAGGTTTTCTGTAATGATCTGGCCAGGGTATCTGAACTGTGCTCACCACTGATAATCACGTGCATAGACGTGGGGTCCTACTAAACATCATGACTTTTATTTTATTTATATTAATTTTCATACCAAATTCATTAGCTTTTTCATTCAGCTTCAGTAAAATTTTGGATAAAGTTCTTGTACTACCCGCAGCTGTAGCTTGATCATCGGCAAATTTGATGGTTTGCATTAGTCTCCCTCCCATTTCCACCCCAAGCTTGTTTGATGATGATATTTTATTATAATAATGATATGACCTGAGCAGCTGCATGCAGTGGGTGTACCACCGAATATCCTAGACCGAGCTTGTCCTCATTAGCCAGGCCTATTTTAGATACTTTGGGCACATATCAAGGAGGACTAATTGTGGAGGGCACAGTGTAAGGAAGAAGGAGCCAGCAAGGTGGATTGACCACATGAAGGAGTTGGTTGGGAGGTCCTTACATCAATTGTCGCGTTTAGCGCAGAATAGAAGAACATGGCGGAAACTCTGCCACCACCTCACCCTGTGAAGGAGTTCCATTGTACTCTAGCAGATGGCAGAGAAACGGATCTCTGTTGGGCGACGAAATTACGCAGGTAAACACTCACTTCATACGACGTGGAGTGTCGAATGGACTTGTTCCGCTCTTCAAAAAATCTAGGCTGGTACAAGTAACTGTAAGCCATGCCACATTCGGACAGGAGAACCGTGTGGTCATCAATCCAGGGTCCCTTGCTGAAAAGCTCTTAGGATCCCCTTTCAGCCGCAATACGAAAGGTAGTCTCTACCGGGTTTGAACCCCTGTACACTGATCCACCGGGTGAGCTGTCAACTGGTGACACGATCACAGAGTTGACTCGCTGCTAATGTTACCACGTTCGCTATTACCACTGATGCAATAATCTCTGGAACATCCTGTGGTGCAGGAGAAACAAAAGAGAGGAGCCAACAACACAATGGAGTAAATTACTTTATAATCAAAACAAATTTTTGATGGAATAAAAAATGACGTCGCACGAACAAAAGAATGCAGATGCTAGTTCTGCAGGTACTTGAAATCCTAATGATAAACTTTGCGAGCTAATGTAGAAAGCCTGTTGCAGTTTTAAATTAGAACTTCTACTTTTCCTTTGTATTTCGCGTGTATTTTTAAAAGAATAGGTATTCTCTTTTATAAAGTACATAATTTAGTCTGCATGAAATAATAAGCGTGACGTAAGCTTTGTGGAGAGAAAGGCACATTAATAGGAGCTTAATCTGAACGTTGAAAGCGGAGAGATTTGAAATTAGTTTTATCTCCCTGAGGCGAGGATCATTTTCTTATAAGAACTTCACTTCGGGAAGAGAAAACCATTTAATTTGGCGGTTGTAAGAGATCTTCGCTCAGAGAGGCTTTCACAAGATTACTTCTGAATCAGTTTATGCATCTCTGAGAAATAAACAGGTTATTGTGTTATCTTAAGTAACTATTCGCTTATACAAAAAACTCATAGTGTGATCAAATACCAGTCTGCCGATACAGTCTGTATAGAAACTAAACGATCAGTGTCGTACTTGTAGGAATATCCAGAAATACAGTATACGATGCAAAGGTTAACATTGTGGAAATAGTATTTGATTATAGTAAACAATAAATATAAATGAATTAATGAATGAATGAATGAATGAATGAATGAATGAATGAATGAATGAATGAATGAATTAATATTCTTCTCTTCTAATCACGGATGACCAGCAACTAGGCAAAGAATATTAATCTATACATTAAAATAATTTACTAAATCAGCTTTCGCACATCCGTCCTTCCGTTCTACTTGGTGGACATTCTTGTTTTATTCTCTCCGTAATTACCTGCCGGTTAATCATAAGGCATCGATAGGTCTCTAAGTTCAGCCAGCTTTGAGTCATCATAAAATAAACTCGTTAAATGATCACTGCAGTGATTGCAGGCGAAGGCTTACCCTAACCCGCGATACATACTGCACTAGCAGGTTGCTAAGCGACTAACACTTTCATTAATATTCTGATGTAGGTGATTTTCATCCTTACTAATGTTACTGAACGCAGCCATGTTTGATTACTTCCTGTCAACCCAGAGAATGCACTTGCTCTGATCACGGAAGAATACTATTCTCTGCTAGATACTCCTTGATTCTCTAACCTTTCCCAGCTTCCAAATATTTTCAGCAGATGGGAGAACGTTCCTAATAACTTACATACGGCTAAGTCTACGTACAAACAGAGCCACATACGCCTTAGACATTATCTGGGAACACCTAGCTACACCAGAAAGAGTGAAGGCCACGTATCTCAGGAACGTTCTCTGCCTGGCAACAACACGCTCCTTCGAGTCTAACCTATGAATTCACAAGAGAACCGTTCTACAGTATATAGAAGAATTGCGATTAAAACTACTATTGCCTTCTGCGACACAATACTAAGCTTTATATCAAGAACTGCAGGATATAAAGGCGAATATAGGGATAGATTTTTACCAAACAGACGGTATGGCATACCATAAGGCGCTTCTTATTAAATGTTCATAAGACCATTGAAAAGTGCAGGCAAATTAATATGACTACGACGGGCGAGTTACTGATCTATTTATAACGTTGGCTGAACGATCAGCGCACTGACCTTCGGTTCAGAGGGTGCCGGGTTCGATCCCCGGCCGGGTCGGGGATTTTAACCTTAATTGGTTAATTCCAATGGCACGGGGGCTGGGTGTGTGTGTTGTCTTCATCATTTCATCCTCATCACGACGCGCAGGTCGCCTACGGGAGTCAAACAGAAAGACCTGCATCTGGCGAGTTGAACCCGTCCTGGGATATCCTGGCACTAAAAGCCATACGACATTTCATATATTTATAACGAATGCTGCGGAACATTACGGGTCCAATCATAACTAATATCATCATTGTCGTCGTCGTCATCATCTAGCACCGAACTGCATTTAGGGCTGTTGCCCTGGTGGAAGATTCCCTATCACTTATTTAACAAGCCTTTTCTTAAATAAATTCAAATCATTTTGGAAATGTATCAAACATCTCCGTTGTTAAATTATTCTAATCCGTAACTCCTGTTCCTATGAACGAGTATTTGCCCCAAAAGTTCTTCTTGAATGTCATCAACTCCGCAAAGGTCGGCTCCATCGCTTTAACTACTGTAAATACGTTTTGATGTGAACATGTCCCATACCGTATATTGGAAAAACTGAGCGAGACAGCAAGATAGAGTACAGTCGAGTTGGTAAGCATACCGGTCTTGTTCAACCGATGCAGATAATTCTCGCGATTTTTGCCAAACCCTCTGTAAGCAAACTCGTAGTTATATTTTCTGCCATGTCTTGCAGGAAGGAAAATGAAATTATCATAAATACGTCTCCCGGTCATGGCCATCCATCCATACCTTACACCACAGCCTGCACGGTTGCTAGGTAACATTGTCTGGCCATCCGTCCATACCTTACATCACAGCCTGCACGGTTGCTAGGTAACATTGTCTCGCCATCCATCCATACCTTACACCACAGCCTGCACGGTTGCTAGGTAACATTGTCTCGCCATCCATCCGTACCTTACACCACAGCCTGCACGGTTGCTAGGTAACATTGTCTGGCCATCCATGCACACCTTACATCACAGCCTGCACGGTTGCTGGGT
Organism: Anabrus simplex; assembly: GCF_040414725.1. NCBI lineage: Eukaryota > Metazoa > Arthropoda > Insecta > Orthoptera > Tettigoniidae > Anabrus > Anabrus simplex. The sequence continues at coordinate 9,618,586 of NC_090275.1, read as the reverse complement.
AACATCGTCTGGCCATCCATCCACACCTTTCATCACAGCCTGCACGGTTGCTAGGTAACACTGTCTGGCCATCCATCCATACCTTACATCACAGCGTGCACGGTTGCTAGGTGACACTGTCTGGCCATCCATCCATACCTTACATCACAGCGTGCACGGTTGCTAGGTGACACTGTCTGGCCATCCATCCATACCTTACATCACAGCGTGCACGGTTGCTAGGTAACACTGTCTGGCCATCCACGCACACCTTACATCACAGCCTGCACGGTTGCTATGGTTACACTGCCGTCACATATTTTGTCGTATTACGTTACACAAATTTTCGGATCACCCCCAGCCAGGAGACGTATAAACCACTGTTGGCGTCACAAAATGCACCCGTCCGTAAAACTGGGCAATCCACATACGAGTATAATGCCGACCCCGAGAAATCGGGGAACTCCCGGAAGAAGACCATCTCAAGCTTTATTGTAAGCTCGTCAATATTGACTTTTACATGGCCTAGTACTGTTTATATAAGGGAAGATAGTAATACACTGTTCCTTCTGCCCTAATAACCGGTGAGATAAGGCGTCCTGGATACGAGCGACAAATGCTTGTCTTTCGGAAGCTATCACATGACAGATGCCACTCTCCCACAAATTGACCACTGAAAGGGATTGTCCTTTCTCAACACTTCCTGCCCTAGTCCTTCGCAACCTACCGGGCTACTGAACATCACTATTCAAGAAGTAGGCTGCAGAGTTTTTTGAAAACGCTCGCCGCATATTCAGTCTTATCTTTAGGGTTATTGACGTTCTTGTATATTACAAAATAACAGCTTATTTCAACAGCTAAGTTTAAAATCAAGGATAATTTCAGTTATCTCGAACAAAATCAATATTACTTGTGTTTTGGACATCAACTCAGTTACGGCACTTGCACTACAAATAGCTTGCGCGAAAGAGAGGTTTTGTAACAAGTGGTGCTTTTTTCTGCAGTGGTCTGCATCTCATTTGCTGAAAGTGCAGCAGATCTTTCCTAAATACTTGGGTGTCAGATAGTAGTTCTCGTGCATTGTTAAGTTTATTCAACTGAAGTGCAAACAGCGTCTAAATACCGCCCAATTACATCAGTTGGGACCGTTCTCAAAATATAAGCTTTTTCTAATCATCGATAGACTTCTAGCTGGCTACTTTGATGTAACTTTCGGCAGCGATTGACACATATCAATAGTTGAATGAATGAAATTACATGATTTCAGGTGCATACATATTTAAATATTTTGTGCATATTTTGCACACTTTCACTGCATATTTCAAGCATTCTTAGTGGATGAAGGTCCAAACTCTGAGCTGCATGTACCTTCCTAACCACATACCAGCTCTCCTTCCATTCTTAAATATCTGGCAGTACGACGAATCGAACTCGGGTCCCGGATAGAGAAACTGGTGTTCCCGAAGTTCTACAGGCGATAGACTGCTCCATTCGCATCACCCAGAGAACAAGCGCTGCTAGAGGTGTACTACGCCTTCCACATCACTGGCAAGTGTCTCTACACATTGCTCGGGACTGTAGATATTTCATACAGGTATATCTTTTGTAGCTGCCTCTGTGGATCAGCGGTAGAGTGTCGGCCTCCGGATCCCAAGATAGCGGGTTCAAACCCGGCAGAGGTAGTCGGATTTTTGAAGGGCAGAAAAAAGTCTATTCGACACTCCATGTCGTACGATGTCCGCATGTAAAAGATGTGTGGTGACACATTTGGTGTTTACCCGACAAAATTCATTCAATCTCAGCCATAGACGCCCAAGAGAGTTTCGGTTTACTCGGTCTGCCATCTAGTGGGGGCCTAGAGTAAAACGGAACGTCGAAATTGACGAGCAGACAGCCAGATGGCGTCAAATTGAAATGTCTGCACACGGTAGGTGAGACCATACGATTATTATTATTATTATTATTATTATTATTATTATTATTATTATTATTATTATTATTATTATTATTATTATTATTATTATTATTATATCCTTTGTATCGATTTTAATTAATAGTTGATACTGGTAAAGAAACGGACCTTGTATTCATCACTTCCCTGTACGGAGCTAGCCCTAATTACGGAGACAAAATGAGACAATCAAAATTATATTTCTTCTAGAGTACACAAAAATCAGAGAATGAAGAAGGCATAACAAATAATTTTGAATGCACTTAAAATATTTACATATATTATATGCTAACATTGGTAGACGTATCAAGCCTTGCAAGCACTACATAGCTCGTGAGCCATTCATGTGCATATCTGTATCACAAAACTGCTGCCTTCGCTCTAAGTTTCTTGTATCCTCGCCTTCTACAGTTCGTCTGTGCTATTTTAATGGAGATGTTCGCGAAGGAATGTCGCACATAAATCGCCGACTAGCTGAGAAGGGTAGAAAGGGAAGAAGAGAAACTGTAGAGGTAGCTATTTCATGAAATTAATTTCTACTGTACCAGGCTCCATGTCTAATAATTTATAGAATACATAAATTAAATGATATTTTATTAATTGGAAACATCAGTGGCTATAATCTTATCTCTGGATGAAGACGAGATCGATAGATATAACTTTTATCTTTTGGCATTAAAAAATTGGATTCCCTGTAAAGTTCATAGCAAGGAAACAAACATGGTAGTCGTTTAAAGCGCAAAGAGACTGTATGGTGCTACCCGAGCGACTACGTGCTATCAGCTTGCATTAGGGAAATCGAGGTTTCGAACCCCACTGCAGGCAGCTTCAGGGACGTAACGACTGCGATACTGACCCGTCTGCTAAAATAAAAATTCGGGCCCCCGAAATAAAATCTAAAACGTGTGAATACCGAAATGTAAATTTAATTACAGCAGGTGTTTTCAGTTTGTTTTACTTCGCACCGACACAGATCAAATCAAATCAAAATCTCTTTATTTGCAAATGAGGTGTCTACCTCGGTGGCAAATGGTACACTAAAATACATTATTGTCAATCACTAAATATTAAATTAACAACAGAATAAAATGTTCTTATAATAAAATATTATATAGTTTACGCTAACAATTTTTTCTATTAAACACACAGCTCATCCTTAATAAATTTACATTGTTTACAAAATTCTACTTATAATATCTCCTGTACTACTTACAAATATAGTCAACTGATATACAGTATGTGGAATTACTTCAAATGATACTGTACAACTGGTATAAGATTAAAATTTACATTGCATTTATTTACTTTTTTCTTTTCTTTGCCCATTCTGGAACCTAAGTAGCATAACGACCTGCTGCGTCTTAACCAGAGCCCCTTTTACCACCACTTTTCAGAGTTCCTGAAGGGCCTTCACAGCTGCCGTAGCGGTCCTAGGGCCCTCGAAGTCCCCACTGTACTTCACCCCTACAGACAGTCCCCTACTTTGGCTGTCCAAACTCCTTAGACCAGTGGATGGAATTAATTTATTCACACACATTTTTTATTTATATTAACCTGCACTGGTCGAATGCCCTCTAACATTTCATTTATTTTCTCTGTTGCTGTGTATTCTCTTTTTGAATATCTGTACAGATTTTGGAAAAGAATCAAACACTACCCCTGGTAAACTGTTCCACTCCTTCACACCCTTCCCAATGAATAAAAATTTACCCCAATCGCTTCTGCTAAAATTCCTTCTAATTTTATATTTGTGGCCAGTCCTGCCGATATAATTATTTTCCAACTGAAGCCTCTCACGGATATCTCCCGAGATAGGCGACGATAGGACAGGAAAGTGAGAAGGAAGCAGTCGTGCCCTTATTTAAGATACAGTCCCTGAATTTTCCTGGTGTGAAAGTGGGAAACCACGGAAAACCATCTTCAGGACTGCCGACGGTGGAGTTCGAAAGAAGTAATGTAATATACTGTATTGTCAAGTTATATCAAGAAAGGGATTATTCGTTATTGTAAGACCATTAAAATGTTTAATGGACTGCGCCCGTGGTTTAACGGCCGAGCTGGTGAACTGCCAACTTCCAGTTGACATCTAACTAGTTTCATTCTTCAGTGACTGCAGAACTATAGACTGTAACCGATACCCAAGTCTCGGTTATATTAATGTATTCGATTACAACACAAACAAATATACGAACAAAATTAAATCAAAGCTGTTGAAATAAAGTTCGAAAAATATCCAACCCTTAAGTGATAAGTCTAGTGTATAGTCCTCTCCGTGTAAGGACGTACACTAAGGGTGCAACCTTACCCTTTCTCCCCTGTAATATTAAGGTATTGATTTATAGTGACTTTTCTTGCTGTTGGGTCTTTTTCAGTGTCGGTAACCATACAGTTTAGGGACCCTACTTGCCGATACGACGTCTTACTGTTACCGTTAATCTGGCACGTTGGCAACGTTCAGTCACTGTTCTAGCGTGAATTGTGTGTTGCCACCGCATTGCCTCTAAAGTCACTAGCGATACATTTGCGAGAATATTTAAAGCATATTTTCTTTTTCTGTGGGATTGTAAATCTATTTGGCTAATACCAGGTAAGTAGAATTGTGGCATGTTCGGATAATGCATTTAATAACATAGTTTGTGTGAAATGATGAGCACATCATTTTATTAATTACGTTCCTATTTCGTCCCATACTTATACGAACAGAATTCGATTGGGATGTCTAAGAAGGAAGAAAAATCTGCAAAAACTCCTCCGAAAAGGAAACCAAGGTTACGTCCTTTACAAGCTTCAGGTCAAGAAATGCTTGTACATTGCTACGAGCAATTGAAACAGGAAGACGACGAAGAAGGTATCAGTCGTAGTGATACGAAGCTAATGGCAAGAGTTTCATTATTAACTGGGGTAAGTGTTCGTTTTTATCTTGTTTCTATGATGAGTTTCTGGCATAATGACAATCAGTTGAAAAGGAGCAGTATTTCATTCTGAACCTAACCTAACCTAACCTGATCATGTAGGCCTAGGCCTATACCGGTACCATGTCTTGTGTCGACTTCGATACGGTTCGTAGACTTAACCTTTGTGTATTCATGTTGACTTATGGTATATGTGTATGTAATATATTTCTGTGTGTGTATTCTTACAGTGTAGTTTCGGTTTAGTCCGAAAAGTAATAGGAAATTTCAAGAAGGGAGTTGAATTTTCTACACCAGGTAAACGCCGAAAGCGTGAACATCCAGTGACCGGCATAGACAGTTTTTCTAAGGAAGCGATAGCAAGGTTTATTTATGATAAATTACATAAAGGTAAGGTGACTTCATAAGGAATCTATTGCAACATTATTTATAGAAATTGGCACGCAGGTGAGATAAGCTCCCAGAAATGTTTTGTGCATGTATTGTCATACAGCTCTTTTGAGTCCCTTGTAACTCTCTTTTTTCTTCCCACAGGAGAAGTCGTAACTGTAAGAAAGGTTTTCGACCACATGAAAGCAAATTATGACACTTATTTGTACAAGGGCTCCGAAACATCATTAAGAAGAATTTTGAAGGCCATGGGGTTTGTGTGGAGTAAAGGTGATCCCTATGCGTATGTTAGAGAAAATGAAGACATTTGTTTTAAGAGATCCTGTTTTCTGAGGGAATACATGCGTAATAAGGACAGTGAGAAACCAAAACCTGTTGTTTTCTTGGATGAGACTTGGATTTTTATGAATGGTGAATATATATGTTATATATTACATTTTATATTTAAAAAATCTTGGAATAATTTATCTTCATCAGGTGTCTTTGGTTTCAATTGTGCATTTGTCTTTCAGGGTCACCCACATACTCCTGGAATAAACCACACAAATCTGGACATGATGTTCAAGGAGTAATTCGTCGACCTGTGTCTGAGGGAGGAAGACTGGTTATTGTTCATGCTGGAACGAAGGATGGCTTTGTACCTGGTATGTTCTTAATTTATTTTACTTCATTTTATTGTAGTGAGGTGATCTCTCTTTACATAGTTATGAGGGTATTTAGGGTTTGTAGTACGGATGCAGGCGGGGGGGGCACATAAGTCTCTGATAAGACCCCAACTTAAGTACAGTTTCTGTGTATGAGACCCTCACTGGGATTACTTGGTTTGAGAATTGGAAAAGTTCAAAAGACAGAAGCACGATTTGTTGTGGGTGATTTCTGACAAAAGAGTAGCGTTACAAAAATTTTGTCGGGTTTGGGCTGGGAAGACTTGGGTGAAAGGAGACAAGTTGCTGGACTAAGTGGTATATTCCGAGCTGTCGGTGGATAGGTGGTGTGGAATGACATTGGTAGACGAATACGTTTCAGTGGTATTTTAAAAGTAGGTAAGATCACAGTACAGTGATAAAGTTGATGAAAAGTGGGGCAAATATTTGTTTTTTTTTAAGAAGGGAGTTAGGGATTGGAATAATTTACCAAGGGAGATGTTCAATAAATTTCCAAATTCTTTGCAATTATTGAAGAAAATACTAGGCCTATCCCTGAAACTACATCTTCTGTCCTAAGTGCAGATCAGTGGTGACTGATTGATTGAAATTGACTGGCACTAGGTCGGAAGTGGCATTATAACTTACCGCTCATTGAGCTCTGTACGTGGTTTTTGATTTTGACTTCTCCACTGTTATTAAAAAGACTTGCAGGTATTCACTTTAGGCCAATGATTAACCTTAGAGAGGTATTTCAATCAAAACTTACTCAGTGTATTTTCATATAATATTACTGGATATTTGTATCAGTAAATTACTTGTATTGTAGGCCTATTTATTATGTTTATTCTGCATTCGACAATCTCCACCTGAATCAGTGCTTGATACCTGACTGTTGAACACCTTCCAAGCTTCTTATTTCTTACTGCCTGATATAGGTTCAGTGTTCGCAGCAATTACATTTGTTCTAAGGTATTGAAATGGGTGTTTATACTTATATCTTTTATGCAAGTGATCGTGGACTTCTAATCCAGATATAGGCCTACTAATGGAGATACATTCATGAGAGATGTTACGATAAAGTAGTGTAAGTAGTAATTAATTGACTTCATCATCAGGTGACTTTGCTACACAGTAGTTGGTTTTACTTAAAATCAGACAGCTTTTTGTATCATTCAACAGAAATCACATTTTTTATTAATAGGCCTATACTTTTTTTAGAACAAATAACTTCATACTAAAACTTAAAATTCTTACAGGTGCTGATTTGATATTTGCTACAAACTTGAAGAGAAATCAGGATTACCATGGTGCTATGAACAGCGAGAAATTTCAGATGTGGGTGAAGACGCAATTAATCGTAGGATTAAGAAATATAGGACCCTGTGTTATTGTAATGGATAATGCACCATATCACTGTAAGGTTGTTGAGCATCAACCAACAACGAAATGGAGGAAGGATCAATTAGTGGTAATTATACTTAATTGAATATTTCCTTCTACTGAATGATGTTTAATGATGTTACAGAAATTAATTTTTATTTTTCCTTTAATTTACAGTCATGGTTAAGGCAGAATGGAGTTTCTCCACCAGAAAATGCCACAAAAGATGAGCTGCAAAGGTTGTGTAATATGAATCGAAGTCACTTAAAGAGGTACAGAAGCACGTAAACATAAGTTTAGATAATGTTGTTTACACTCGTGTATTTGACTTTCATGTATGCATAACAATATTTCTCTGTTTCTTTAAAACCAGGTACATTGTTGACGAGATGCTGCACAGTGAAGGCCATACTGTCTTACGACTTCCTCCATACCACTCATTTTTCAATGCCATCGAATTTGTATGGTCTGTGGCAAAACAGTATTATAACAAAACAGTGGCTTCAAGACCTGGTCACGGATTGGACAGAGCTACAGCTGTGTGGAAAGAATCTCTTGATCAGGTAGGCCAAGTGGAAATGTTATTTATTGGATATATGCAAGTGGAGTTTATAATATACTTGTCAGGTTGTGATACTTCAATATATCTTATAGGTGACAGCAGAGATGTGGAGAAATGAAGTAAAACACACTGAGAAGAAGATTGTCGAGTTCTACAATAATGAGGTGAGAGGTCTTCCTGAAGTGGAGGAACTAGTCATTCATCATGGAAGCAGTGAATCGGAGGAGGAAGATGAAGAAGAAGAAGAAGAAAGAAGAGAAGCCGAGGAGTTAGCTGTACCATTGTAAGAGCCATTCCATGAGATTAAGAATGTTATAACTTTGCTGGGAAATAATACATTTCTGATTGCCCCGTCCTTTCTGATATAACGAAGTTACATTTCAAAATTGTGGGAATTGTGTATCTACAAGTTACAGGGCGGTATAGATGTGCAGGTGGGGATCAGTGTCCAATCGGAGTGGAATTATCTAGAACTGCTGTGGCGCAATGTGATGAGGAGCGGGCAAGGGGGGGAGAGAGAGAGGGAGACAGCACTCTGTCACCAATACACGATGTAAACATTGTACGCCTGTTAAAATACTGACATAACTTAAATTTTATACACTATCTAATGGTTTTCCACAGTTCTCTGAAAGTCACAACTCACGTATACTGTATATATAGAGAGAGAATTACATATAAAAATACCTGTGTACACAATAAGTAGCCCACATATTAAATATAAATCAATTTGCTTTACGTCGCACCAACACAGATAGGTCTTATGGCGACAAAGAGGATAGAAGAGATAGGAAAGGGCTAGAAGTGGGAAGGAAGCGGCCGTGGTCTTAATTAAGGTACAGCACAAGCATGTGTCTGGTGTGAAAATGGGAAACCACCGAAAACCATTTTAACGGCTGCCGACGGTAGGATTTGAACCCACCATTCCCCGAATGCAAGCTCATAGCTACGCGACCCTAAACGCACGGCCAGCTAACTCGGTCATCTTTGAAAATGTCTTTTTCTATCAGCAGAGGCTTTTTTTAAAATCGTCATATTTTGTATAGGCTACAGGAGATGTACAGTAGCCCACTGGTTTTCTGATTAAACATCATTTATTTAATCTATTGCATCAGTCTACTTACATACTCACTGTCCACGTACATCGGTAACCTCGTGATTCGATTATTGAAGTATTGTGCAATGATGCGACATACAAACTAAGAGAATACCGAGTGGTTCTTCCAAATATAAAACAGACAATTTCGAGTGGTCATGAGCATGACTCATAGTCATAGGGTAGGCTAAATAATAATGTTATTGGCTTTATGTCCCACTATCAACTTTTAGGTTTTTTTTTTGAGACGTCGAGGTGCTGGAATTTAGTCCTGCAGGAGCTCTTTTATGTGTCAGTAAATCTACTGACATGAGGCTGAGCACCTTCAAATACCACCGCACTGAGCTCGGCCCTGCCAAGTTGGGTTCAGAAGGCCAGCGCCTCGACCGTTTGAGCCACTCAGCCAGGTGTGGAGGCTAGAGAGCTGAGTTTAGTAATTGTCGAACGTCAACTAGTTATAAAGATACTGATTGATTAAACTAATACAGTAATTAGAATAACCTAATTGACTACCTACTTACAACCTAGGTACTTTGGAATTGTGTTCTATCTTTTTAACACTGCAAATAAATCCATGTATTGTTTAAAACTCCCTGTAAGAAGAGGACAGTGGATGCGAATAGGTATTATTTTCAAATGAGCTGAGCTCGAGAGTCCATTATAGCATACGATTTTTTCAGTGTACCATGACTCTGTATGTATTGCTTCAGAGGAAGTTCGGCTCCCCGCCAATGTCCAGTGTACCGATAATGAACCATGTGTGTGTTGTGTCTCACTGATCCATGACTGCGTACGATTCTTTCAGTGTGCCATGATTCACTGTGGCTCGCTGCAGCGAAAGCTCGACTCCCCGCCAGTGTCCAGTGTGCCTATAAGGAGCCGTGTGTGTCGTGTGGCTCACTGAGCCGTGATTGTGCATGATTTGTGTGCCGTGAGCTTGCCGTTCCTGTGAATCGATTCACTCGGACACTGAATGAATCGATACACTGCTTCGAATCAAGCACGCAGTAGCCTACACTAGTAGAGGTACATAGTACATTACCATTAAGATAGATAGCATTTCAAAGTAATTTGTCTTTACCATAATAACAATAATAATAATAATAATAATAATCGTATGGCCTCAGCTACCATGTGAGGACATTTCAAGTTGACGCCATCTGGCTGTCTGCTCGTCAATTTTGACGTTCCGTTATACTCTAGGCCCACTAGATGGCAGACCGAGTAAACCGAAACTCTCTTGGGCGTCTGTGGCTGAGATTTAATGAGTTTTGTCGGGTAAACACCAAATGTGTCACCAGAGATCTTTTACATGCCGACATCGTACGACATGAAGTGTCGAATGGACTTTTTTCTGCCCTTCAAAAATCCGACTACCTCTGCCGGGTTTGAACCCGCTATATTGGGATTCGGAGGCCGTCACTCTACCACTGATCCACAGAGGCAGCTGTCTTTACCATGAAATACATCGTCGTCGTACATGACTGAATTACTATCAATATATCTTAGAGAAACTGTAATGTACATGAAACCGAAATTGAGTTAATTTCCACGATACATTCTTCCTATATAAAGGAGACCATGTAGCTTATCCACCTTCATTTCAGCCACATAAATATTCAGCAAAAATTGCAAAATCACATTAAAGGACAAATACAATTTTTTAAGTAGAAATAGTCTGGAACATAGATTAGTGAGGTTGGACATCCTGCCCGTCATCATTCAGGAGTCGCTGTTGAACATACTGTACTTGTCAAAACTAGTAAGTTTCTATTTTACACAATAATAGTGAAATGTTGATGAAGACGACATACACCCAGCCCCCGTGCCAGAGAAATTAACCAACGGTGGTTCAAATTCCCCACCCTGTCGAGAATCAAACCCACACCCTGTGACCGAAGGCCAGCACGCTAACCATTTAGCCATGGGGCCAGACAATAATAGTGAAAAAGCATGTTCACTGCAGCTATTGTTGACAGGATATTTCTTCTCTTTAAAGAACAATGAGTACCACGAATTAATATCCTGTTTTGTTGATTCCTGTAAACTTTGTATGTACGGTTTTGGTTCGCCAGTTCCTAGCGTATCTACTGAATGAAAACTTTGTAGACCAATGGATTCAGTTTTATGTTTATTGCCTTCAGTCGTCACGACAGTTTTTTCAATGACAACAGTCGCTCAATTACAAATCCTGTCAAACCTAACCTAACCCTGCGACAATCAGTGGTTTTCGATGGATCACTACCTAACCGGTCATTATAATTTGTTTTCGGTGGATCACAACCAAACCTGTCCCTATCAGTGGTTTTCGGAAGAATACAGTGGTTTTGTCACAAGTCAATACAGACTCTTGAATCAATGTGTGAAAATGGGAAAGTGTAGAAAACCCTCTTCAGGAATGCCAATCTCTAAGTCCATAGTCTTTTCAGCGTTGTCACGCAGCTGAAATTCACTTTAGAAGTAATTGTAAAAAGTCGTATATAGGCTCTACAGATACATAGTACATTACCAATTCCATCTCGATTGCTATGATACGCACACTGCATAGCGGTTTTGCTCTATAGATAAATCATATTATAGTGAAAAAAAATTTGTTTAAAAAAAAATCTGTCTGGCATGAAGGTCCAGAAGGAAAATACTTTCATTGAATTCTTATTTATGTGCTCACCACCCTAGTAGGTTTAAATAAACCTTATAAATACGTTGTAAGACCCATTCTCGAATATGGATCTGCATGTTCGTTTAATAAATTCCCTAGAGAAAGTTCAAAGAAGAGCGATGCGTTTCGTAACTGGGAATAGAAGGAATACCATTAATTGGGAAAGTCTTGAATCTAGAAGAACTAGAGCTCGCCTGTGTGGTCTTTATAAGAGCTATACGGGAAGGGCTGCTTATAATATTAACTTCGGGCAGAGAGCTCGTTCGAAACTTGTTATTGGCATCATACATTCATGTCGAATAAATGTGTGACAAGAGTTAAATGTTCAACAACATTTGTGCTCAGGAACACTACACAGCAACAAAGTATCAATTTCTAACTAAAATACGATACCAAAAATGACTTTCACGGCCGCGGATCTTAGAACCAGTTTTTAGGTCGTTAAGCCGCCAACGTTTGCAGAGTTTCGCCCAGACGTGCCATTCGGGCTCATCAGCTGGATTGGCACGGCCCTCCAAGACTGCTTAGCAGTGGTCCCGCCGTGTTAGCAGATAGGGATTGCTAACCTGCTAAAGGAGAAGTTAATAATCCGTTTTCAAAAATATGTACTCTCCTTGGACATACAATCGAAAGTCTTGGAGTGGGGTGTCAATCCAAGTGATGAACCCAAATGGGACGTCTGGGCGAAACTCTGCAAATACGCACGACCTAACCACTCAAAAGTTGGTTCTATTCCCGAGATTTTAAAATACGATATTTTGGTATTGGTTTTTATTGCTGTAATTATTTTCGAGTAATTTAGTGCAGGTTTATGCTGAGGACCGTGTCTCGGTATTGCCAGAGATGGCTGTGCTATGTTACACTCAACACAATAAACTGCTGGAGATGCAGCCAAGTCGCAATTCCTCTACGGACAAAATTAAAAAAAAAACTCTTTCGACTGATTCTATATAACCGCCCTGATCATTTCCGTACAAGGTGACATTTTTTGTGAGGATTTTTCGGGGCCCCTTAAAGGCCTCATTGCTAACGTCACGGCCCTGGCAGCTTTAAAGATGCCTTTCTGTGATTTCTCATTTTCACTTATTAAAAAAAAAATTAGTGTGTTCAATTCGAACTTGTGAATGTATTGTCACGAGTCTTTTTATCCAAATTCATAGATATTTACAGGCAAAACACTTGCCTGTGTAAAATTAAACCAAAAGAATATTCTGCACCTACGACTTGTCAGAAAAACTGAAATAAGTTGATCCCAAGTTGAGTAAAGATACATTGAATCAGTCATTTAAGAAAGGGCACATGTCCAGAAATGTAACTTTTCAGCAGAAGGAAACAACTGATTTAAAATCCAGTCTTGCTATTTACGTTAGGTGTATACGTTAGTGTCGGTGGTTATATATATATAATGAGAGTTTTGTCTGTACATTGCTCAGAATTTAAAAAGAATGGCATTTCTGTATCAGACGTGTCCACAGTAACCAGGAGGTGTATGTACGTGCATCACGAGAAAACGGCTGAAGAGAATTTGATGAAAATCGGTATGCAAAGTCGGGGAATAGGCTATACATAATTTTATTCACACTGAGTGAAATGGTAGTTTAGGGGAAGCCTAAAATTCACTTCTCAGAAGTCTATGTTATTAGTGGTCCTATCGATAAACACTACATAACTAAAGTTATAGTATACTGTAGAACACATTTCCCCATAATTCATGCCTTACACATTGTTACCGTAGCGGCTATGACAACAGAGATAATGACGATTTTCGATTTTTGTTGCCAAGTCCGTAAGTTATCATTGCCGAGCCACGTGGAGAACAGAATGTAATGAAAATCGGTATGTAAAGGCTATAAACAACTTTATTCCGCTGGATGAAATGGTAGTTTAGGGGAATGTGCCTAAAATTTAATTTTTAAATACCTATGTTATTAAGCAACTTAATGAAATCTTATTAAAATCGTGTATACGACTTCATCTAGAATTCCGTAGCGACGTACGGGAACACGAGCTGCATGGAGGACTTTATGGAAATTAGCAGGTAACAAAATGGATTTGTACCCTTTCTATAATGAAGTCTGAATGAAGATCAGTTTTGCAGCAAAATTGCATTCTTTCACTCAGACAATGTCTCGCTGTTCTACAATAATAATTTGAATGATGACAGTCAATCAAAATCATCGTCAGTCACACGAACAGTATTTCATCGAAAAAGTCTTTGTATTCCGCTCAAATGTACCCTTTTAGACAGGGCGTGGTGGTGGTGATTATTGTTTTAAGAGGAAGTACAACTAGGCAACCATCCTCTATATAACACTAATCAGAGAGAAAAAAACGGAACGGATCCGACACTTCGAAAAATGAAGGTATCGGCCAAAGAAAGACAAGGGCCACGAAGGGTGTGAAAATGAAAGACTCCCTAGCCCTCGGAAACCTGATAGCGCCGGGTCAACAACAGTTGACCAAGGGACCAAGTGAGGAGCCTGGCACAAGTAAGTGGAAGCAATGCCAGGACTCAACAAAGGGCCCCGCGGTCGCCAACCCACGCTCCAAAGTTCAGAGCCCCTGGAGCCCCTTTTAGTTGCCTCTTACGACAGGCAGGGGATACCGTGGGTATTATTCTACCGTCCCACCCCACAGGGAAAATTCTTTCAGACACTTTAGGTCATTAATCTTCTTCCTGTCAAATGTGATTGGTTTTCCGTAGGCTGAAGCTGGACGTTGTGTTCAATAAGGTCGTTGATGAATTGTCTCGTCCGTACGCTCCTGTATCTTTGGCAGAGTAGAGGAAGTGTACTTCCCTTCTTCGAGATTCATCTGACAGTCATACCCTCTTATACAATTTTGGCCATTATGCAGTAAAGTTCAGAATATCACTAGTCTCTACCAGAATGATAGTGAACTTCTCATGGCGTTTAGTTGCCCGTAAGATGAGTTCGCAGGATTGCCTTACGTCATAAATTCGATCAATGTGTTTTTACGGATCTTTTAATGATAGCAAAGTCTGTATCTCACGTATTTATGGGGGCCTTTCATAGGGAAGTAATGGTGAATCGTGACATGTAACTTCCTAATCACACACAAATCAACCTTAAATATCAACATGTTACTGGTTGGATATGTGTTCTTCTTAAATGACTGATTCAATTATTCAAAATATTTTCGAAATATTTTACTAACAAGATCTAAAAACGTTTTACCAATCATTTGTATCCAATTGCAATTCACTTAGTAAGCGGGTGTGTGAGAAGTCTTTTCGTTTCAGTAGCCAGTCCTTCGAACAGTTTGTTGTAGAAAGTATTCTTCTTCCCTTATTATTCTTAGAAATGACAGCAAGAGATATGTACATCAGATGTTTCTGGCGAAGCCTACTAACAAAACTGTGGCAATATTGAATTGTGTGCGGCAGTGTTTGTGTTCAGACTAAGCTTGGGAGTAAAGTGCGTGGCGCCCTTAAGTGTTATCAGGGGATGGTTGCCCACGGCACTCGCCAGCACTTTAAGTGTTAAAACAGTCGTCGGCCACCGATGTATAATATTCTTCAATGGTACCTTACAGAACATCTGTAATTTATTTGGTAACTCTCCAGAATCTTGACTTCATATTTCTTGTAAAAATCTGTCAAAGAAAGTGACGTTGCTTTTCTGACGTTGATTACATGTAGTTTGGAGCATGATTTCACTTGAGTGCAATAGATATGCCGTCGATGAACAGGGCTCCAGCAATGATTAGAGACGCTTTCGGGGCGGTTTGTTTGTTTCGAGCGTGCTCTGTTATTAAAGAGAATTTTATTTCTTGTGTGCTTCACGATGAAATATGGTTCGTCTGGCGGATGTTTTATATTCTTAGAATAGTTATTGTGGAATAAAATGCACTGATCGGAACATTATTATCCATGGGAATCCATGATTGAGCTACCGAAAGGTAAGTTAGTGCCCAAAATTACCTGTAATAATGTTTGTTGATTATAGAGTTGAAGGTAATGTGATATTAACACTACTCATACGGAGGAGGTCGACCGAGGATCCTGCACACATACAAACAAAGGTTAGTAAGAACATTAATCATTTCAAGTACATAGAGATGGTAAATACAGATGGAAAGCATTTCATTAACTTTTGTTAAGGCTATTATTTCATAATGGTCGCAATTTTCGAGCGAGCGAGGAGAATAAACGCTTCGTGTTTTAGGCTCCAGTACCCAGACTCATGACGTAATAATGCCTTATCGTGATTCAAGGATGTTGCATTCCGTGCGCTGGGAATTATAAAGTAGAGGAAGGAAGAGCGAGTGTCGACATTATTGAATATCACTTAGTTGGTTCTTCACATATTAGAAATAGGCCACCCAGGGGCAGTCATAGATCACAGTCGAGAAGCCGGCTGAGAGGGGATTAACCTGCTGGTCATCAGTCCATTCCTAGTCAGATGTTACAAGTTTTCTTATTCAGTTCAGTCACATCAGGTCGAATGTTAGTGATCCTCTATGAACGCTAACTAGAGGGGGACAACCTTTCAGAGACGAAGATATCGGCAAGAGAAAGGGAAGGCTCTCACAGTTAGGGCCGGAAGAGAACAAGATTTAACCAAGCAAGGTCAGATAGGAAAGATGGAAATAAGAAGTCTAGTGCAAGTAAGTGGAAGAAATATCAGACTCAGCTCGGGTCCCGTGGTCGAAGTTGGGAGCCCCTGGGACCCCCTTTCAATCGCCTCTTTCGACAGGCAGGCGGTATGGTTCCAACCCAAAGGGGAACAAAAGTCGAGAGTTTGCCTCCTGGCCATCAGTCTCTTCTTTTTGTATTCCCAATTCAGTTGCGTATCTTGAGTACATAGAGAGAGGAATTATTTACTCACACACCACTTCCAGCGTGGAGTAGAACTCATTAATATTATCAGAGAAAAATGAAGTCAGCTAGTAATTTACATATCTATCTGCTGTATAAATGTGAGATTATAATGTCGTCCATTTCAAATTCTTGCCTTCATCTTTATCTCCAATTGCGCACAGACACGTCTTAGATAGGTTTGTTTGTTTGTTTGTTTGTTTGTTTGTTTGTTTGTTTGTTTGTTTGTTTGTTTGTTTGTTACATCACAAAAACAGATTAACAGTGACGTACCAATATCAATGGTGAAAACAGGAGATGACAAGATTCGCGAGATCGGAAACATTTGACCTGCATAAAAAATTGTGCAAAATATGCTTTCCAATCCATTAACACCCATTGGGGCTTCAATGTTTTCGATTATTTCGTATCTAGAATATATCAAGCGTCAAGTGAAATGTTGTCTTCGTACGTCAAAAGATTTTGGAGGAAAGAATATTTTTCTTTTCGGTTCTTAATTGCCATTTACCTCCGTAAGTGGTAAAAATTTTCAAACCTTTTCTTATTTAACGTGTACTGAGACGACATGACTCTCTTCTGCAAACCAACATTGGAGGTAAAGTACTGGGAAAGAGACCCAGGGGACGGCCAAGGTCGGTGAACTGGAGTATGGTTCATATAGCAACATGAAGGTCGTCAGAGTGCAGATACGTAGATGATGATAATGATAAACTTACTGTATTTAACGTCTAGGACATGGAAGCTACCATCACGTGAAAATTTAACTTCGTACGTCAAATGGTTTCCAGAGAAATTAATGTTTTTGTTATCGGATCTCACTCCCATCCAAAAATAGTAATTCTTAAATAATGTCTAGAACATAGAAGATCAACGATTATGTGAATTTTTTAGATATAAGTCAAATTGTTTAGGAGGATGAATATTCTTATTTTCAGGTCTTAAAACCCCACTTAATCCCCTGAGAGGTAATTTATTTTGAAACTTAGTCTCATTTAACATCTAGGACATAAAAGAGCACAATTATATGGAATTTCAACTGGAGGAATGTACAGTCTGCTTTCCGGGGTTTGTCCCCCGTTTCGAGCCTTTTCATAGCGAGCTCTTAACATATGAGGGCAACAACCATCGTATACAATTGTAACTTCGCCCATTACGAGGTATCGGAGATACAGCTGAGAAGGCAACGGGTCAACGTAGGCCTTACTTCCCTAGGGAGACTACAGCAAAGCAGGAATTCACTTCACCCTTGAACCTTGTACTTGCCGTCTGCTTTGCTTCCTGCTGATTCTCCTGGGAGCAGAGGCCACAGCTTGTCATTCTTCTCTTCCACAATAAGACCGGCCAACAGCACGAGCACGGTGCCACTAATTACAAAATGTTATTTTACGTCTCACGGCGACGACGGGATAAGACTGGGAAGGTAGCGCTGTGGCCATCCCCAGCCTGCTGCGAAAATGGGAACCACGGGGTGGGGTTCGAACCTACCCTCTCCGCAATGCAAGCTGATAGGTACGTGACCCAAACCACGGAGCCAACTCGATCGGTAATAACAACAACTGAGCCGTGCTGAGTGACTCAGACGGTTGAAGCGCTGAAGGTGATCGAATACGTCAGCCTCGTGTCGGTAGATTTACTGGCACGTAAAACAACTCCTGTTCTTGACTATTTCTAACTTACCGCCTTTTCTCAACGCCCGGGAAACATATTTCGTAGATCTGCGAATCAACCTATTATAGCTGAGACGGACAACGCATACCCATCGGCATTCAAACAGTTCGGCAAATGTTTGATCCCTCGGCCATTTGCTTGCCCGGTAGGGGGTCATTTATGACGGTAGTGAGCTTTGAAATTCTCATTGTCCAACAGAAATCCTTCCAATGCGCCTCATATTCAATAGACGCCAGTGTCTTTTTCAGCTCAGATGATTAGCACGGGCTTTGTTCGCTCTTTTAAACTCTTGGAATATTAGCTTCAGTAATTAATATTTGTGAAGTGTATTACTTTTCACTTAGCTTCATGCAATAAAGTGGAGGCCGTGGGAATCAAACCTGGAAATTAACGCATCAGAAGGTCCTGAATTAAATCTGCCAGTGCACACGAACGATCCTCAACCTAGCACCAGTAGCAGTGATACTCGACCGAATAGTACTGGTTCGGTGCCCTCGAGTGATACTCGACAGAGTAGCAGTGGTTCCGTGCCCACGAGTGATACTCAATCAAACGAAGAAAAGAAAGGAGCCTTCTCTGTCGCAGTGAATAAGTCACAACAACAAAACAAAGACAAATTTTGGTATAAATATCTCCACTTCGGTGTCCAATCATGGGCTTTGTCAAGAGTACACACATCTAAAGATGTCAAAGTACAACTACATACGATATTGTTTGTAAGAAAGTACTTCAGTATAATGCCTGTTCGGATTCAATTTTTTTTTGCTAGGGGCTTTACGTCGCACCGACACAGATAGGTCTTATGGCGACGATGGGATAGGAATTGCCTAGGAGTTGGAAGGAAGCGGCCGTGGCCTCAATTAAGGTACAGTCCCAGCATTTGCCTGGTGTGAAAATGGGAAACCACGGAAAACCATCTTCAGGGCTGCCGACAGTGGGATTCGAACCCCCTATCTCCCGGATGCAAGCTCACAGTCGCGCGCCTCTACGCGCACGGCCAACTCGCCCGGTCGGATTCTATTCAAATACTGTGTATTTGATAAGCAAAGGTAACCCTTCAAAAATCGTACTAACTCTGCCGTGTTTGAACCCGCGATCTCACAGTCAGGGGCGAAAATTACCCCTGATCCACTCAAGGAGTTAGCAATAGAATTATCTGGAAGGTTAAAATTGGTGAGAGTATTATTATTATTATTATTATTATTATTATTATTATTATTATTATTATTATTATTATTATTATTATTATTATTATTATTATTATTATTATTATTATTATTATTATTATTATTATTATTATTACCAAACATTAGGAAGTTAAAGTTCCCGCCGCGGACCTAAGAAGGTGTTAATGACTGCAAGTATTAAGAGTTGTCCAACGTGAGTACAGGATATGGAGGAGTTATGAAGTCAGGACGCGTTCGTAGCTAGGAAGGAAGGAAGGAAGGAAGGAAGGAAGGAAGGAAGTGCGAAAGAGAAGAGATGATAAATTATTAGGAGGCTGTTCTCCTGATGGAGCACAAATTATGGCATGAATACAAATATGACCATCCCTAACCTCTCCACCGGCTGAGGAAGGTCCACAGATCCAATTATGTGGAGGCATATTTTATACACTGTGATGGATAATACCGTGCTTGAATCTCCCAGTCATAATGTTTGGGTGTGTGGGATGATATATCATCGAAGCTTAAAATATTGGTTGTATCAATAATGTGGTATTAATCTTGCCTTGTATATCATTATAAACAATGTCATCGCCGCATTACGTGAAACTTCATCTGGGAGAAAAAACAACGACATGCGGGAGGAAATGAACAGCTGCTGTGATAATAATTACTATCCCAGCCTCTTACGACATTTTATGTTAATTAATTTAAATGAAACTCTTTCCAAACTTTAGATTGAAGAATATTTTCTGCTCCTAACACACGAACGTGAACTGAACTGAAGAGGTGAATGTGAATAAAGCACGGCGTAGTGCGTTAAATGATCAAACTATTCAAGCTGCTCCTGATAACTTCTTGAAATCATTCCGGAATTTCGCTGTCTCTCTCACCTTTCGAATGGCTGTTTGTAATATACCACCTGCATAATAAAAGGCGGATATTTAGCCAGAAACGTCTAGTGACAGGAGAAGTCTCTGCCTATGGACCATGTTGTTTTAGGTTTTGATGAAGGTAACAACAGGTGTATCCGCCCTTCTTCTCCTTATCCTTGCTACTCTTTTTCCACTCCCCACTGAGGTGGCGGAACACTGGATTTCACTCAGTTTTACTAGCGGAAGCCCTTCCCGACGCCAACCCTATGTCAAGTGATGTCTGTTGTATAGACAAAAATTGAGACTGATGACAACACACGAAACATGAGGACGATCTCCGAAGAAATAAGACTCAAAATTGCAAGATTTGTTGGACATGTGATGAGGATAGACAAGGAGAAACGGATAGAACGAGTTGTTTGGACTAACATGGTGATCAAGGAGGAATCTACACCAACCAATATGCCAGAGCTGAATGAGAAAGGCACAGGAACAGGATACAGAAGCAGCAGTAGGGCAGACACGAGAAGTGGATACTGAAAATATCAGCTGAGGAACGGAAGAGAAGGAGAGACAGAGAGAGGATGAAGAGGTTCTGGAGGAGAAGAAAGAATTAACCATTTGGTGTTAAAATCCCCGGCCAGGTCAGGAATCGAACCCAGGGCTCCCTGAATGGATGGCCAGTGCACTGACCATTGAGCTACGAACCCAGACAAAAAAAAACCTTCATCTATATAATTCTGTCTGCACTTCAAACTGTATTCGCATACTTCGCTCCTCTATCGGATCAGTTCCATTTTTGATTATTTGTAGAAAGAGGTGGGTGCAATGGCAGAAGGGTACTCGGAATGAGGCAATAAAGGCTGCATCAGGTGTACGGCAATGACTAACCGGAGTGGACTAAATAAGCTCTGTGCTTAACGAAGTGTTTCCATGTTCCACGCAGGAAATGTGGTGAACTCTGTGAAAGGTGCCATGTTTTGAAGTGCAAATTGAGGACGGAATCGTTAAACAAATTCTGCACGGAGGATTGATTACTTTGTTTTGTGTTGTTCCGCATTGATCGTAATTAAATGTTCGTTATAGAAGAGTTTACACTATCCAAGTTAAGATTGTGAATGTCAATTGTGCAACCAACAGTGTGCAATGTGTCGTATCAACACAAGGAAGAAGAGACCAATCTCCTTAACAAAACTGTGAAAATGTATCCTAACATTTATATTATTATGTATGACTATTTACTGTAATAAATATTTAATAAAAAACCGGCTTCCGTGGTGGGATCATGTGAGGCGAATGGAGGAGGATAGATTACTTAGCAGAATGATGGACTCTGCTATGGAGAGTAAGAGAAGTAGAGGGTGACCTAGATGACGATAGTTAGACTATTGATAGGATCATCGAATACAATATAATCGCTTAGGCCTATTCGATTATATTTCGATTATTTATTCGAATGAATGAGGCAATTTAATAGTGAATGCTTTGGAAATAATAGAATGAAAAGTGATGTTATTAAGACAATTTATTCACTCATTTAGCATCAACATTTTGAGATACGTTTGAATTAAGCGTATTTCTATTTTCATAAGAGTTCATCTATTCGCTCATTTCAATCGGTTATCCATCCGACACTCTTAAACCGAAGAATTGATTCATGGCGCATCCGAATATTCTATGCGATACAACTGAATGATATTTGAAACTCATTCGATTATGCGATCACTAAGTTAGACTCATTCTGTAATGATTTAAAGATAAGACGTATAGGCTACAGAGGATTGTGCCGGCGGTTAGTAAATTCACAAAGGCTTGCAGACTGAACGCTAAAAGGCGTAACAGTCTGTAATGAAGATGTCTGTATGTTTGTTACAACACATGGAAAAACTACTTCACAGAAGTTCTCTTAATTCGGTATGTAAGCTGCCTACACGTGGCGGAAGGAGGCAATATCAAATTGTTGTGTTAATATTAGCCGTAAAATACAATTTCCACTTTTTAATGCGAGGAATAATAACGAAGGTTTTCAGTTTACTACACTTACTTCCTGAATATTACTTGTATCAACCCTTGTCGCGTTGACAAGGGTATCAAGTGACGTAGCGAGTTTTTACGACCGGATGCCTTCCTGACGTCAACCTCATCCGAGGAGTTTAAAGGAGTGACGTGATGCCTACTTGTATGAAATAGCACCAAAGGGTGTGTTCCAGGCTTTACGTCAGGGCCTCTCAAACGTCCAAAATCTAAGGCGTGCACATCGAGGCGCAAGAGCTCGTGCACTGTGCATCGGTTCCAGTCGGCTCGGCTCGCCTCGGCTCGGACCAACGCTTCGTCTCTGGGCTACTCGGCTAAGCTCGCCTCAACTCGGCTCGGATTTGGAACGCTACGGAGCAAGTAAGAAAGAGGGAGACAGGGGGAGCGAGCGAGACAGGCGTGGGGAAAGAAAGAGACTGCCTATTGCTCCAAATCGAGGACTGGGGGTCTGCACTCTGGACAACCAAGCGAAGTCGCCTTTTGCACCGTGCACAGTGCATGCACCCTGAGAGGCCCTGCTTTACGTCTTTCGTCCGTTGGATAGAGACAGCGCACTATGCCCTCACTCCATATGAGCACTGTGGAGAGGTTGGAATTTAATCCAGGCGTTTGGCGCGCAGTCTAGTGATCAAAAATGTTGAAATAACTAAAACATTAGAAAATCAAATGTTCAGTATTTCATATCTGGTACACTTCACTGTAAAAATTATGATAATGGGGATATTGAGAGGGAAAATATCCCCCTCAGCCCCGCACGGCATGCCGCGCCGCGACTAAGAGGAGGTCCATGGGCTCTTAACTTGACAGGGTGAGTTGGAAGCCACACTCCCCCTAGCTGAGTCTGGCATTAATTCCACTTAGTTGAGTCAACTTCCATGTTTCCTAACTTACCTCGCTTGGTGCACTCCGCTGGCGTTAGGTCTGCGAGAGGGCGTCCAGCTCCTTGGCGGTACCGGACCGCGTTTGCTTTATTTCTCTGGCTGTTTGTGTTTGTCTCAACACAAAACACTTCACGGAAACACGTAATAGTGAACCCATCCTCCCCATATAGGATTGGCGTCGGGAAGGGCATCCGGTCGTAAAACAGTGCCGATCTTAGATAATTTTGAAAAAGAACATCAAAGAATAAGTGTTAATAAAGCACGGTAAACACTATCGCCACCTCCATTGAGCTGAGAAGAACAATGTGTATTTTAAGTTCGGTTTAAACTTTAGTCCGGCAGTAGATCGCTTGCTAGGTTATGCATTTCAACACCATGTTGCAGGAGAACTCTAAAATCTCGTTGTTTTTTTTTTTGACAATAATTTTCGAGGTCTTCTAAATGGAGGCAAGAGAAGAAGGAACGTTTGTTTTTGGAGCGGTGACAGCACGCACAACCCGGCCCCTGAGCGATCAATTACTGTGGGCTGACTAGCGTGCATGTTGCAGGTAACTGTCGTCTGAAGAGGTTCAACAGCCCTGGGCATTGCTTGCACCGCGTAGCCATTTCGCTCGCCTCCCTCTAAGGCAATGAAAGGGAACGTCCTCGTGTTCTTCTCTTCCTTTCACCGACACCCCCATTTTTGAAAGTGTCCGACCTCTTCGCTGTTGCCCGCTCGTTAACCTCTCTTCCCAACACTTCTTCTTCTTCTTCATCTTTATCCCAATAACTTAATGTCGGCACTCCACGTGGATGAAGCCCGTCCTGACGCCAACCCCAAGAAAAAGCATGCATTCACTTTTGTGTTTCTGTAGCAGAGAAGTGGTTTCTACATAAATGAACATGTGTACTAAGACGAGGTTGCAGTCCCCGAGCTTCAGGAGCTAATCGCCGGCCAGGCCGGAAAGAGAACTCAAGGCCTTTCCTCATTTCGATAGTTTTCTTCATTATCTTCCTGATGAGCCTGCAGTAAATAAATAAATAAATAAATAAATAAATCAATCAATCAATCAATCAATCAATCAATCAATCAATCAATCAATCAATCAATCAATCAATCAATCAATCAATCAATCAATCAATCAATCAATCAATCAATCAATCAATCACCACTGATCTGCATTTCGGGCTGTCGTTCAGGTAACAGATTCCCTATGTGTTGTTTTCCCAACTTTTTCTTAATTGAATTCAAAGAACTTTTAAATTTATTGAACATTTCCCTTGGCAAATTATTCCAGTTGATAATTCCTTTTTTTTTTCTTACAAGTTGCTTTACGTCGCACCGACAAAGATAGGTCTTATGGCGACGGAGGACAGGAAAGAGCTAGGAGTGGAAAGGAGCGGCCGTGGTCTTAATTAAGGTACAGCCCCAACATTTGCCTGGTGTGAAAATGGAAAACCATCTTCAGGGCTGCCGACAGTGGGGTTCGAACCCACTATCTCCCGAATACTGGCCGCACTTAAACGACTGCACCTATCGAGCTCGGTTGTAATAACCAAGTGTTGCAGTAACATTATTATTATTATTATTATTATTATTAT
Organism: Anabrus simplex; assembly: GCF_040414725.1. Taxonomy (NCBI): domain Eukaryota; kingdom Metazoa; phylum Arthropoda; class Insecta; order Orthoptera; family Tettigoniidae; genus Anabrus; species Anabrus simplex. The sequence goes on along the minus strand of NC_090275.1, from coordinate 9,593,965 downwards.
TATTATTATTATTATTATTATTATTATTCCGCACTCCATTACGCCATCTCTGCACTGACAGTTGGCATCATTCCGCTTAGTCGAGCAGCTCGTCTCCGTACTCCCAAGTTTTCCCAGTGCAAACACTGTCGCAGCTCTACTCTTTTGTCGGAAATCAGAACAACTACCACCCGTTATTATGACCACTAATCAAGTCATTTAAGAAGATCATCAGTGCTAATGTCAAGTGAAAAGTAAAACTTTTACATTACGGACACTGAATTTGTGACTTTCTGTTTGATTTAGAATATTGAAGTAGTAGTGTTCTCTTTCCAGGGAATTGTTTGTTGTTGTTGGGTAATTATGTTTCAACTAGTGACCATTGCCACCGGGATATTTCTCAGTTCCGACGTATGTTAATTATCATGAAATAATATATTTCACGTCATTAAAGTTCGTCGTTGATCGACTTTAGAATAAAAACCTAAATCTGAGATTATCTATTACTGCAAAATGGTGTCGGACAAAGAATAGATGTTCTATTGTTGTTCTGTACGCTTTTTAACTAGAATTACAATTTCCGGGGAGACATTCCATAGTCTGTAAAAAATGTAATAATCGGGAAATCTCCATTCTTATTATTGGTAAGGTAAGTACATAAAACATAAGAGATCGAAAATTATAGCCTACTAGTGAACCCGTGCTGGTCCGGAGCATTCCGTACAGTACAAATAGGTCAGACAACTCGTCTTGATACACCTGTCGTAGTCAAGTTGTTTGTCTGCCCTTTCCAATAGTTGTATGAACATTTAATACCGCTAATGTAGTTTATAACACTTCTTTCCATACAATATTAACCGTGCTTCGACCATTCCGCCGAATGTGGATCCTCGCTTTTTCAAGAGTGTGTCCCTGTACTTTATTAATGGTCATACAGAAGGCTTGTCGACTTGATACCTTCAAGTCTGAGCGAACGTCGATTGTTTTCTCTTAGCAGCGTGTGATTTATTAGGAACGTTCTGCCATCTGTTGAGTATATTCAGAAGCTGGGGAAGGCCAGAGAATCAAAGAGTATCTAGCAGAGAATAGTATTATTCCATGACCACAGGAAGTGTGTACCCTGTGACTTGACAGGAAGTAATCAAACATGGCCGCAGGCAATGACATTACTAAGGATGAAAATCACATACATCAGAATATTAATGAAGTATTATTCGCTTTGTAACCTGCTAAGTACAGAATGTATTGCGGGCTAGGGAAACCTTCACCTGCAATTATTGTAGTGATTATTTAATGATTTAATTTAGGGTTACTGAAAGTTGACAGAACTTAGAGGCCTATCAATGTCACATAATTGACCGGCAGGTAGTTCCGGAGAAAATAAAACAGAAATGAAGCAGATCGGCCGAGAAGAACGGATGGACGGGTTTGCCAAAGCTGTTGTTAGTGAATTCTTTTAATATATAGATTTCACACTGCTCCTATAATGTTCAATTTTTTTGGGTACAGATAATATATTTGACATTTCCTGTTTCGACCCTCTTAATATCGCTATACCACTGTGTATTATAGGCTAGTGCACTCTGGGATATCCCCCAACTTAAATACGTGTGATTATGAGACCGACAGGCAGGCATGCTATATCTCTTTACATTTCTTCAGCTCGGAAGAGAAAATATAAGGCCTATATGCTACTATGAGCCATATTTAATTTCAACGCTAGTTTTTTGCCATGTAAAGTGTTATGACCTTGAAGATTCTACACGAAAGCAGAACGTATGTCAATCCGTTTAGCATAATTTACTGAAAGATATCCATGTCTACCGATCGGTGGTACACACGTTGCGCTGCACATCTTCGTACGGAGCAAGAACTTCCAAACAAATGTCAAAGAAATCACAGAATGCTCCATCTGTATTTGTTCATCTACGGCTTTCATCTTTGATTCTTCTGGACGCAGTAATTCTCGTGGATGGTATAAAGGGAAAAGGAAGTGAAATTCAATTTCAGCCTCGTACGTCTTGGAGATAAAGTCGTTTGAGGAATTGGCTTACAGAACAGCATGGGGAGATATGAGAAACAGCCCTTTTTCTTCCCTCTTAGATTGAGTGTCCTCATTTGTTAATGTTTCTCTCAGTTCTGTGCAGCCCAACTGGCGGCACCCTGCTCTTTCTGCTGGCTGAACGGATATATTAGTCGTATTAATATAGAATACATTTTTTGATTAAAAGCAACATACGGACAGCGTTACCGACTGCCGTACAGCATATGCGTGAGCTCTGCCGTGGTGATAGTTACCAATGTAAGTAGATGTTCAGATTGTGAAGAAAAGCCTACTTTTATATAATATGTTGGCATGAATATGTCTGATGGCTGGGGGTCATCGGAACATTTGTGGAACGTAACGCAACAAAATGTGTGCTGTCAGTGACGTCACATTAGTCCTTATCGTAGGCCAAAGATGCTGCGGCTACAAGTTAAGTTGCTTTGGTTCTCCTTGATATAACATTTAGTTTCCTTTATCGAAATATATATTCATGATCATTGGCTTTTCGCAAAGAGAAACGTTTATTTTTTCGTTTATCTGTGTGTGTATTTTAAACACTGCTAGAGCAAATAATAATTTTACGTTAGGATAGAAATAGTAGCAGTGGAAATAATTAGAAACACACTGTAATTAGTTACGAAATATAACATTGGTTGTTGATACTTCTGATAATAAAAAGTAAACCCGAGGTGCTGCAGCTCTTTTCAGGCTGTGAGCTGCATGTCAACCACATACCAGCCCTCCTGTCATTCGTAAATTTCAGGCAGTACTGTTTAACATTATTATTCCTGGCGTATTATCAATTACTTGTGGTCGGTGCTTCATGTGGATTACATCTAGTTTTAAGACCGGATGCCCTTCCTGACGCCAACCCTATGTGGAGTGATATAATAATCACCATTGCATGTTTCTCTGGTGGTTGGAGTTAAGTATTACAGAAACACAATCACCAATCCGAGACCCAGAGAAGTCTTTTTTACTAGTGGCTTTACGTCGCACCGACACAAATAGGTCTTATGGCGGCAATGGGATAGGAAAGGCCTAGGAGTTGGAAGGAAGTGGCCGTGGCCTTAATTAAGGTCTCAAACAACCTGACAAATTGGCAATAGCTGAGCAGGCTCTATCGTCGGGTCATGATGCCATGTTCCAAGATGCTCGAGCTCTTACCCACACTAGACACTACAGGTCCAGGATTATACGGGAAGCTGTGGAAATACGTAGAAATCCTAACAATTTCAACAGGGACACCGGCTATTAATTAAGTGATACCTGATTGCCAGCCATCCCTGTCCTTCACTATCGTTATTTCGTCTCGGTGTTTTCCAAATTAGTACGTTCCTCGTCGCCAGATGTTTCATTCCAGGATTGTGTCTATGTCTTACACCTGTCACAAGGTACGTAGAATACAAGGTAGGGATCACGAGAGAGGTGCGCAGTAGCAAAGCAGAGCTGTGACGTCACGCAGGACCCTCGCGTTGAATCTGCTCTGAATGAGGTAGAGGTATTTCGAATAAGAATTCGCTGTACACGCAGAAGCTAGGTGCTAATAATACACGATAGTAACATATCTGTGGTGTATAAGAAACCGTGTGTGTTTATTTTATGTGATAAAACGTAAAAATCAGTAATAGTGTACACTTTTCAGTATGCTTTGTCATGCCATTGCAGGCTGCACAAATCATAGCAGGCACCCGAAGGAACGAAACATACACTTTCATGTACTCCCTAAAGCCACTGACCTAAATAAATGGTGACAGAAGTAATCAAGTCATTATCGAAAGCTATCTTTCTCAGCTTCGAGGGTTCGGAAGACTTTATGACCATCCTCTTCCGACTGATGTGACGCGAAAGGTGAGATCACTGCTTCTTAGCCTCAATGCTTCCGAGGCGATAAGAAATTCCATCTGTTCTCCGGAAGATTATGAAACACTGCGCCCAAATATGTTACATGCTACTGATGAACTCGATCAAAACTCGGATATCGTGTGCCAGTCTAAGGCCAGCGTTGAGCCCACAACATCCAATTCTTTACCGGAGGATGAGCAAGGGTTCGTTTAAGCCCTTGAAGAGCTAGTAAAACAGCTCGAGGACAGTCGCGAAACCAAGGATCGTGATGAGCTGCTTGAAAACTTCACTGGCTATATTGTAGCTCTTAGGGTAAAGAAGAAGAACCTCGATATAGAAAGCGATTACGGAGAGAAAACAGGTCAAACTGCAAGGGGTGGAAATTAGATTTCAAAAAGAGTTCCATTTTTTTTTTTTTTTTTTTTTGCAAGTTGCTTTACGTCGCATCGACACAGGTCTTATGGCGACGATGGGACAGGAAAGGGCTAGGAGTGGGAAGGAAGCGCCCGTGGCCTTAATTAAGGTACATTCCCAGCATGTGCTTGGTGTGAAAATGGGAAACCACGGAAAACCATCTTCAGGGCTGCCGACAGTGGAGTTCGAACCCACTACCTCCTGAATACTGGATACTGGCCGCACTTAAGCAACTGCAGCTATCGAGCTCGGGAAAGAACTGAAAGAGGGTTCTAACATCATCACAAACCTTACGGATATCCTGAAGAAGAAATTCCCCGAAATTTATGAGCTTGCAAGTTGCTTCGTGAGAAGCCGTTCTTTTATTCGAATGGAGATCTGGTTTCAGTTAATACAATACCGATAAAGAAAGAAGAAAAGCAAAGAAATTCCACTGATGCTATGGATAAGTGTGTTTGATATTCTTTTTTTGAAATATCAGCATTATTCTTGTGTATAACAAGCCTGTTATTTTTTTATGAAAGGCAATTTATTATGTTGTATATGAAACCAGTGCTAAGAATGTTAACATACAGGCTCATTAATATGATCTATCTAATGTTAACGTGGAATTTGCCAATTCCTGGCACTTGGAGGAGAACATCTACTGTACTGTTTGTTTTGTGGACAGTTTCCTAACATTTGCTGTTTGTGTTGTTGACAGTGCATATTGCTTGTAACAACGGACATATTTCGTGCAGTCATCAAGCTTTAATGTTCGAGTCTGTAACAATTAGAGCCCCTTGTTACTGTTATCATGGGTGTTGAAAACATGAACATACCTTTTACAACCTTTTATACAGATCGAAATACTTCCAGAAACGCTGCTGGATTCACACTGAATTTGATCTCCTATTATTACTCTCGTAATAGTGAAGTGGAATGCCTTTTGTTAGGTGATGTTAAAATATCAATGAAGTTCTCTTATCTCTAACTTGTGGCTAAAACAGAATAGCTTACAGCTGTGTATTAGCCTACCTCATGCAGAAGGCAAGGTGCTGAGGGTGCACGCTGACGTCATCGACGGCCAAGCGTGGTGGGGAGACCTGCGCGTGATCTCTACCTCTTACTCTAACTACCTTGCACCTGTCATATCTTACGTAAACACGTTATGTGAACCGCTTAGTCTGATTGTGATGGTTCGGCCAGCTTCCGCTTCCAACGCTAGCGTTGTGCCACGACCTGGGTGCCATCTGGTGGTGAATGAACGTACCATTTCTACTTCTATTATAACGTTCCAAATTCAAAAGTGTCATTGTTTAACCCTTTGACCGCCAGCCTCATATGCGGTGTCCATGTCCTATACCGCCAAGGCCTAATGATCACTTTTTACATTGCAGTAAATTATTCGTAATAACTTCTGTTCAATTTAAGTAAATTGGATGGTCATTTTTTTGTTTCGAAGGTAATGCTTCGGGCATTTTATTGATGTAAATTAATGCACCTTTATTTCATAAATTTTTATTTTATGAAGTGATAATTCAAATAAATATTTCCTTTCTTTGAAAAAATATATTTCATGATAAAAAACCGGTAAGAAAAAATATTTTTACTATCAAAAGCTGCATTATTTTAGAGAGGTGGTGTTTCCTATGCTACATGTAAAAAAATAAAGCCTTATGTACAATATTATAGTTACAATATTTTTATTATTATCATTACATTAACGTGAAATTTTCTAATCTTACATTATATGCAAATGCTGCAGTTCCTGGTTCGTTTTAAGTAAAAAATGATTACTAATGTCTATTTCACACAGACTTAACTCTCAAAAATTCACTTTTTGCCTTAAAAATATGATACAAGAAATTATTTACTAATATTTACACATGTTTATGACGTGTTCTAGCGAATGTGCTTAGGGGGAGTGGGGCTCACAAATGGTGTACACCCTTGTTACACTGTTTACAAATGTATGTGGTCTCTTTTTCCAATTACCACCTTGACTAGTACTAATCTTTCTGAATACGGAACAGTTGCGTTCCTTTTTTTTTCTTTTCGGTAAGGGGTTCGTTACCCACCCGCGGGAGCTGAATTGCCGCTTGGTCACTAAGCCACTCGGCACCAAGTTCCTCAACTAAACTTGTTGTATATAGTTTTATTTAAACCAATACTAGTCCAAAACATGTGTTATACATTATTAAAATGAATAAATAAGTTGGAAAATATTTTTTCCGGAACGTCCGATCAATCGGACGTTGGCGGTTAAAGGGTTAAGAAGCCTTTCTCGTGGACAGTCGAGAATTCTTCTGAGGACGCAGAACACAGTTTTCTGCGAAACGTTAAGAATTTCACCTTATTTTCTTGACACGGCACAAGCCCAAAAGCCTATACAATAGCATATCTATAAGTACGGGCCGTGGAAGCATTAATGGCAACATCTTGAGAACTATCCTTTAAAGTTAATAACAACAACTGCCTATCCTAGAAGCTCAGAGGGGTGTTTATTAGTTACTAAATATTTAAAGCATGAAAGTATGAAATGACATGCGCCGTGGAGCTGATTGATTCCATGGCGCCCTGAAGAGAGAGTCATTTGATGAGGAGAATGCTGGCTGGCGCTACGAGATTTATTCCTCAGTCGAAGCTATCAATTGTCTTTACCTCCCCAGGAGCGCACTGACACCAGCACGGGGAGTGGAATCACTTTGTACGATACTTTTTTAAAATGTTACTGCTTCAAGTAACAAGATGAAAAGGGTACCTTGGTGATGTTGACGTTCGTCTGCCTTTCTCAACTGTTTTTATCGTGACACAAATATTCGAACCTCAGTAAAACGAAATCACGTGAACCCATTCGGGCTTGCAGGTCCGGCACTGAAGATCCAGTCCGAACGGCTGAGATGACGTTTGGTTGGAAATGTCGGGAAGTAGCTGGACATCTCCACTGCCTGCTCTGACACATTTCCCTTCACTCAAAGTCGGATTTTTTTCACAGGACCTTTCACACTCCCCACCTCTGTTTTTTGAATATTGCGCACAATTAACCGAGCAAATGGGTTCCGTAGTAGTAGATTTATAGCTATAAGACTGCATTCGGGAGACGATGGAACTGAACATCACCTTTGGCAGCCCTGATGTTAGTTTCCAGTGATTTCACACTTGTCTGTACATTAATACATGACATCTTCCCAGTCGTATCCCAGACCTATCCAAACGTTTATTTTACCCGATTAAAAAGCATTCCCAGCGAACAAGAAGCTTTTAAATTCGCTTAATAGTCCACTTTTGCTTTTAGACCTGAATTTTGCTAACGGAATATTATCGATAGGCCATATGTATTGGGGATATTCTGTTTCTGTTTCTGTTTCTAATTTACATTTTGTTCTATTCTTATATAAATGATGAGTAAAGAAGTGGAATCAGAGATAAGGCTTTTTGCGGATGATGTTATTACGTATAGAGTAATAAATAAGTTACAAGAGAGTGAGAAACTGCAGTGAGATGGACAGCAGGCAATGGTATGATGCATTGATGGGGTGAAAGTTCCTTGTGGGATCAGTGTAAGTACCTAGGTGTTAATATAAGGAAAGATCTTCGTTGGGGTAATCACATAAAAGGGATTATAAATAAAGTGTACAGATCTCTGCACATGGTTATGAGGGTGTTTAGGGGTTGTAGTAAGGGTGTAAATGAGAGGGCATATAAGTCTGTGGCAAGACTCCAACTAGAGTATGGTTCCAGTGTATGGGACGCTCACCAAGATTACTTGATTCAAGAACTGGATAAAATCCAAAGAAAAGCAGGTCGATTTGTTCTGATTGATTTCCAACAAAAGAGTAGCCTTACAGAAATATTGCAAAGTTTGGGCTGTGAAAACTTGGGAGAAAGAAGACGAGCTGATCGACTAAGTGGTATGTTCCGAGCTGTCAGCGGAGAGATGGCGTGGAATGACATCAGTAGACGAATAAGTCTGAGTGGCGTTTTTAAAAGTAGGAAATATCACAATATGAAGATAAAGCTAGAGTTCAAGAAGAGAAACTGGAGCAAATATTCGTTTATAGGAAGGGGAGTTAGGGATTGGAATAACTTACCAAGGGAAACGTTCAATAAATTTCCAATTTCTTCGCAATAATTCAAGGAAAGGCTAGGAAAACAACAGATAGGGAATCTGCCACCTCGGCGACTGCTCTAAGTGCAGATCAGTAGCGATTGATTCACTGATAGATTAGGGCCGATGATCTCAGATGTTCGGCCCCTTTAAACAGCAAGCAAGCATTGATTCTTCTTGATTACTTATCTTTTATTAGCCTGTGTATTTCACTTCCAGGTGATTCGCTGACGTTCACATTTTGGTATTTTATGCGCACATTTGCTCAGACTGATGAGCCGTCACTTATTGGCGCCACGGTCCTGGCTTATAATAGACGAAATAATAGTAGAATAGTGACAATATTAATTTTATCTTCATTTCTGGGAGAATCTTCTTCTGAACTTCACTAAATTTACGAGAGAACCACTGAACTTAAAAGTAGCCGTCAAGGCCGTCGTCTTGATGTGTCTATCAGGCTGTGTTATCAGAACAAACGAGCGATAAAAAGCGCACAACACGCAGCTTGATTATAGATGAAGCCGCTGGACATCACGCTTCTCTGTTATCTAGATAGAAACTTGTCGCGTCATTTTGTTAAAGGAACACGCACCAGCCGTACTAATGACAGAGTCCTCTCTTCAGCTAAAAGAGGAAAGCTGCATATGTGTGTGTGTAACAGCGTATTTAATTAATCTAGACGTTGGTATTGCTCCTATTATTATTATTATTATTATTATTATTATTATTATTATTATTATTATTATTATTATTATTATTATTATTATTATTATTATTAATTAGAGTATATATTAAAAGAGTTTACCGTCCGTCCATTCTACTGGGCCGATTTTCTTCATTCCTGTTTAATTCTCCCCGGAATTCTGGCGAATCATGAGATATTACAAAGGGCACTAAGAAAGTTTTGCAATACGCAAAAACGGTTGGCTAGACGCCCCTGTTATGATGAGGGATGAAAAGAGGGGTGAAAAGCGGTCTAGAAGACAGCAAGGCGCGACCTTCACACCAGTTGTTACCAAGCAGTGGGATTGAAAGCAAGTTAAGATGTCAGTGTGGTCTAAAGGTGGATATCACGCAATTATCCGCTACAACTTTGCTCGTGTATTAGCTGTTGATCAGTGCCTGGAGGAAATGACTCTTGTGCTGGAGAAAGACTGTCTACATCGGACAACAATTTTTCGCTGGTACAAAGAGTTCCAGAGGGGAAATTTTGGGGTTGAAGACGATCCTCGTTCTGGGCGACTGTCTGAATCAGTGACTGAGAAAAACATTGAAGCTGTGAGGAAAATGTTGCAGCGAGACAGGCGGTTGACATATCGGCAGGTACAGTAGAAGAGACCCTCCATATCCCTGCACCAGCTATTTCATTCAATTCTACATGCCCATCTCCATGTTAGAAAGGTTTGCTCCCTTTGGGTGCACCATTCACTTTCAGAGGAACAAAGGGCACATCGAGTGAAATGGGGCCGAAAAATGCTAAAACAGTTTGAAAATGGGACTTCGCGTAACGTCAATAGCATTGTTACAGATGACGAAACTTGGCTTTATTATTACGATGTTCCATCAAAATCCTAGAACAAGGAGTGGCTGTTTGAAGATGAGGGTACTCCTGTGACTGTGCGAAAGTCAAGGTCAGTGAAGAAAAGGATGATTGAAGTATTCTCCACTAAACTGGGCATCCTGACTCAGGTTGTACCAGAAACACAAAGGACAGTTACTGCGAAGTGGTACAATGAGACTTGCCTGCCTCAGGTCATCCAGGCTCTCAAGCAACTCCGTCCAAGGCCACGGCTCAACACTTAGCTCTTGCATCACGACAATGCTCCAGCACATCGTGCTAATGTAACAATGGATTTTCTTGCCAGATCAGCGTTGACTGTGCTTGATCACCCTCCATACAGACCTAATCTTGCCCCATGTGACTTCGCACTCTTCCCAGAAGTGAAGATGAAGCTGAAAGGGCGGCGTTTTGCATCCACCGAGGCAGAATGGGATCAAGAGTGTGAAAATGTAACCGAAAAAAACGGCAGAGTTGGCTCAGTGACTGGTTTCGACGTATGGAGAAGTGTACTGAGTGTGGTGGAAATAATTTTGAAAAAGTCTAAAGCGTTCACTCACATTGCAGAACTTTCCTAGTGTGCTTTGTATAGGTCTCTAAGTTCAGCGAACTTTGAGAAATCATAAAATCAAATCATGAAATGGTCACTCCCATAATTGCAGGCGAAGGCTTACCCTAACTCCCAATACATTCTGTACTTAGCAGCTTGCTAAGCGACTAACACTTTCATTAATATTCTGATAGATGTGATTTTTATCCTTAGTAATGCCATTGCATGCAGCCATGTTTGATTACCACCTGTCAAGCCACAGAGCGTACACTTCCTCTGATCACGGAACAATACTATTCTGTGCTAGATACTGTGATTCTCTGACCTTCCCCAGCTTCTAAATGTACTCAACAGATGGCAGAACTTACATGCTGCTAAGAGAAAACTGGAAGGTATCAAGTCGACTAGCCTTCTGTGTCACTATTAATAAAGGGCAGGGACAAACTCTTGGAAAAAGTGGGTGTCTGCTTACCCGACCTACGGCCAACTGTGTGTTGAACTATCTTGGGGAAGATCGTTTGAAAACGTTAAGATCCAGATACGGATGAATGGTCCAAGCACAGAGAACATTGTGTGGAAGAGCACGAGTCCACGAGAAGGGCGGCAAGCGACTGTCTTCGTCAGAGCGGAAGTAGGAGCGGTCCTCGCCTCGTTACCCGCACGCCAGAGAGCTGTTCTGCTGTAGAAGAACTGAGACTGCTGACAGAAAAAATCATATTGTAGCGTATATTACTGATCATGACCTAAAATGTTTAAAATACGATGTATAAAATGACGCAAAAATGCAGTAAAATGTTCCGAAAACTTTAAAAAATGACATCATTTTTAAAATACGAGTATAGTTGGTTCCAGGTTCCCTAAGGGAATCGACATCTATATCAATTTTAAATGAAATTTTACAATAAATTAACTAATCCAGTTGGTATCGCCTACATTTATGTTATAGACGTCATAAAGAGCTTTTGGACTTAGTCATGTTTTAGTCACTAATGTTTTCTTTTACTTGGCGAGATTAAGGCCTTCAGGCCTTCTCTTCCATCTAATCAGGCACTAAAGTATACATTGCATCACTTTAAAATAATAGATTTAATACTAATGTAATTAATAGTAATATAAGAATGATGAGTGATAAGATTACATTAAGATGACATAAATTAAATATAATAAAAGGACACATTCTTAAAATTAATATCCTACATGTAAAACACAGGCAGTACATAAAATTTAATAACATTTGAAAAACAGATCGGGTAAGAGTTTTAGACTAATCTTCTACCAGAGCATCCATGGCAATAGAATGGTTGTGAGTAGCAGCATCAAGTTTACAGATGATCCTTACTGGTGCATAAAATGTCTCCACAGTGCTTCCTTGAAAGTGCAAATAGCGCTTAACCCTCGGATACTTTCGGGAAGGACGTTCCACTCACGGCAGGCAATTACTGTGAATGATTTATCGTAGATAGCAGATCTATGGGTACGTAAAGCAAGGATGGAATTATTAGTAGATGTGGTGTTAAGACTGTGATAAGAGGATAGGTATTTGAAATATGAAATAAGGTGTGAAGAATGAAGGATTTTATGGAGATGGCAAAGGGTATGTACAGTGCGACGGATTTCTAGTCGGGGCCAAGATAGGTGGTTATATAAACGAGTTACATGGTCATAGTACCGTAGGTTACAGAAGTATCCCACATGCATTTTGACCACGTTGTAATCTGCTCAATAACTAGCACTCAGTGTCTCAATAAATCACGTCACAATAGTCGAAATAAGGGAAAACCCGAGCTTCAGCCAGCATTTTTTCCGGTAATAAGTATTTATACCCGTGCAGCATGTGCAATTCAGAGAATGTTTTCCGGGTGATGTTCATAATATGCGTTTTCCATGACATGTCCTCATCCAGAGTAACGCCTAGGACTATTACTGATGACGTGAATGGTAAGTTAGTACTCCATACCTTATAGATGGAATCTCTCGTCGATTGACCTTCGCGTATAGTTTCGAGTACCCAAGTATGATGGCTTGTGTTTTTGTTGGGTTTAGCGTAAGACCACATCTCAAAGACTAAGAAATAAACGATGTTAGATCCAGATTGACTTTGTCTATGGCCGAAAATATTAGATCTGGAGATGTATGGAGGTACATTTGTACATCATCAGCGTAAATATGGTATTTGCAGTGCGTTAGGTTTTGGGAGACATCATTAGTGTAAATAGAGAAAAGAAGGGGTCCTAATACCGACCCTTGGGGCACACCACACTGCACGGACCGCCAAGTTGATTTGTTTATCCTATCTGTAACACACTGCCGACGGCAATGCAGGTAGGATTGCAACCAAAGGAAGGCACTCTCCGAGAAATGCAGGGAATACAATTTCGAGAGGAAAATGTCAATGTCAACAGAGTCAAAAGCTTTCCTCAAGTCTAGAAGTATTAAAACTGTCAATTCTTTGTTTTATATACCTTCTCGGATGTCTTCTGTGACCTTCAGTAGCGCCATTCTAGTACTGTGTACTTGACGAAAACCAGATTGTAGTGGGTCAAGTAAGTTGTAAGTCGTCATGCAGTCTGTCATTTGTCTATGAGCGATGAACTCGAGCGCTTTGGAGAAAGCAGAAGGTATGCAGATGGCTCTATAGTCAGATGGTTTAGGAGGGAAAGCTACTTATTTTAGAGCACGTTTAATGCCCGCTTTCCATGTGCTGTGTACAAGGGAAGATTTAAAGTTAATTAGAGCAGGTAATATCACATCCAGAATAATTTTTATCATCTCTATTCCTATACTGCCATTTCCTTTCGCCGTTGATGCTATCCGATTTATAGCAAACCTGACTTGCAAGTGGGTTGCTGGAAGGAAGTAGAAGATTTCTCTGTCTGTTCGCGCGTCAGGAAAACAAGCTGAAACTCTTTATGTTTCGCAGAGAACTTTGCTTCGCGTCTTCTGAAGAAAATCTCGACAGTTCACGAGAAAGACTTCTACAATGTGGACATTTCCAAGAAGTAAGTGTTCAACAAAGTCTCTTAGTGTCCAGATTGACAAAGCGTTATGAAGATTCTCAACTCTACGTATTCGTCCTCACTTAAAGTTTAGATAATATCCAATACCACACGCGTAAATGCTTCAAAATCCTCAAACATGTAAGAAAATGACCCAAACAAATTAAGTACCGGTAGTCTAATAAATTTGATAAAATGACCAAAAATGACCAAAGTGACGTAATAAATTAGCATTTTTTACAATGCGTAAACTATGATCAAGATTTCTGTACAAGTTAGCAATGTCTTCTTTGAACCAATTAAAAGATGACATGTCATCAAAATCCTAGCTGTGGTGAACATTATTACATTCTGTTACTCAGTGTGTAGTTCGTTTTCAGCAGATATTGGACTCCGTGCCGGATATATGAACGTTGTCTGCCACACGCTCGACATTTTCCTTTAACACACACCAGAGCGCGATTTCCCGGCAAGTCATATGCACACGTGTATTTGTGTAGGAAATCCTGTATGTGTGCTATTGTTGTTTTTACAACTGACAGCTTACCAGTTAGTTTCGTTTTCATCCTATGAAGTATACCTCAAAACACAGAAAAGCGTTCTTTTTCCCGGAAATATTATAGAATCAGGAAGTTGAATTCTACTAGTAAGTACTATACATTCGATCGGCTCCGCTTTGATCGGACTAACCGTTTAGGGGAGCCTATTTCTGTTTACAAGCCCAGGTGTATATTTACATTCATCTTGCTTTACGTTTTCTTTTGCTGCATGTTCCTCTTAAGAGTCCACGAGGTGTTAAGTAGCCTACAAGTCAACTGAAGACACCAGTTAAGCTCGATCGTTCAATAGCTTTTACGTGAAAGGAAAGACAAACATTGAGATGCGGTACAATGCTCGGTATTTTATGTTATTAGTCATTTTCGTGATGTAATATGTAGTTATATCTGTTTGCAGTACAAACACAAACACCTGACATTTCTCTCGCTGAGATTTGCCTACATCGTGGTGATGCTGGAAGGCATTAACTTTTAAATTTCTTTCTTGTTTCGTATAGGCCGACTAAGGCCCACGATATTCAGCTATTGCGTGTGAGGTGGGTTTTGACGTCTGCCCAGTAATTACCGTGTAGTTCTTTCCTCTCCAGAGGATACCTGTCTTCCTCTTGGAGGTTTGTCCTGGAACCTCCTCCTGAATGTCTTTTAAGTCTCTTCCTGTTCCTCCCAGTTATTGCAGATCTTTGTTTACTTTGCCAGTAAACGAGATGCGTCCTGTAGACGTGTCCATAAAATGTGATTTCACAGTATTTGTCGAGCTCTTGGCTGGGCCGCCTTTTGTATTCATTCCCTTCCTCGACTGGTCCTAATAAATTCCTCAATATTTTTCTCTCCTGGATTTAGACATTCTGAAGCATATAAGGCTTCAGGGCGGATGACTGTCTGGTAGTGCTTCATTTTAGTGTTTCGGGAGAGGCACTTTTGATTGTAATGCCAGTTCTAGCTTGTTAACTCGAGTTGACAAAGCTACTCCTGTGGGGAGATTCGGTTACAGCAATTCTCGCAGTTACTCAAACCTGCTGGTTTTCTTGATCGTTCCTTGCTCTAAATGCAGTGTACAAGGAGATTCACTGATGTTTGTGACGTATTTTCTCAAGAGAAATATGTAGCCCTACCTTTACTGTTTGTTGTATGAGGACAACATTGAGTTGATTCACTGAATTTTCTATCAAAGTGGTAGGTAGTCAACATTCAGCCCATTGCGCTTGTGTTCCAGAGAGATACCACATGGTACATTATAACGTTTTCGACTACCATTAGACCCAACAAATATATGAACGCGATTTCCTAAAACTATAAATAGAAAATTACGGTGATTTAAACAATCATCTGCGGGCCACAAACGCCAGCAGAAGCGTGTCCAAAATCAGTCCATGTTGCCCTCAGGTCGTCCTGTCGTCTGCCTGTTTTCTTTTAAAAACCCTCATATAATTGTTTGAAATCCCTTTCGGGCATCACAATTTCCTCCATTCACAGAAGTGATGGAGCAGAAATAAATTATAAAGTAATTTAATTGTAATAATCATAGCTGTTTTTGTGTGTCTCCCACTCGCTGCGGGGAAGTTAGAAGTTGGCGAACAAGTTAGAGATGCAAATTACTTTGTATATTGACGTGATATGAACTCCAAGGCGACAAACAATGGGCCCAACTCTTTAGCATAATGAAGCAATGTTAATAAGGAGCTGTAGTTAGCAACTCTGGAAGCAAGACGTGGTGTGGTTACAGCTGGGATGTGAATCCCCTTGTACTGCAGTGACGCGTCCTGATGCCAGGTGAACCAGCTGCCCCTTATTATGTAGTGTTATGCCACGCGCTGTTTATAGACCACTTGAAAACATCCGCCCCTGCATTTATGCAAATGACAAAATGACTCGAGAAAATCTGTCAAGGACGTAGCGATGTTTACTTGTCGTCAGAGCGAGCAATAAACAACCTGCTGCTGGTGGTGAGGAAGTACAACTGGGCAACCATCCGCTCCAGACATTCCTCAATGACAGGAAGAGGTCCGTTCCTACAGTACGTGCAAAGAAAAACAAGGACCACGGAGGGCGTGAGATCCCGCACTCTAATACCGTCCGGGTCCGAAAAGAAGAAGAGTTGACCAAAGAAAGGCGGACAGGAAAGACGAAAGCCAGTAGCTAGCACAAGTAGTGAAAGAAATGCCAGACTCAGGTAGAGTCCCCGTGGTCGCCAACCACCTTTTAAGTCTCTGCGGGCGGGGGCAGTAAAATTCATCCCTGTCTGTTGTAAGATACACGGCCTGTTTCCAGTCATTTGACCGGGTTAAAGTCCCCATCTAGCAGCGAGGATAGGAATTGTGCCTCCTGCCGAAGCCTGTCTCACTCCTCTGGGGCAATGATTAATGACTGACAGATGACATTTTAATGGAGAGTGTTGCTGGAATGAAAGATGACACGGAAAGCCGGAGTACCCGGACAAAATCCTGTCCCGCCTCCGCTTTGTCCAGCACAAATCTCGCATGCAGTAACCGGGATTTGAACCACTGAACCCAGCGGTGAGAGGCTGGCTCGCTGCCACCCGAGCCACTGAGGCTCTGTAAGACATGACTGAAAGGGTTAAATAATGTTATTATTTTCAAGTCCTACTAACTTCTTTTACGGTTTTCGGGGACGCCGAGGTGCCGAAATTTCGTCCCGCAGGAGTTCTACCGACACGAAGCTGACACACCAGACTGAGCCAGTAAGTGCCACAGCCCGACAACTGAAAGGGGCGACCTGTGGTTCCTAGCTGAATCTGGCATTGTTTCCACTAATATATAAGTAATAATAATAATAACAACGTAAACGTTTCCACCTTTTCAATACTAAAATATATTCACAAAATTATAAATTATAATGTTATTTTAGGATTTCGCCAAAATGATCTTTGCTCCAATACGGCTGATGATGACCCCTAGATGGGTCGAAACTAGTACCGTGTAATTTATAATTTTGTGAATATATTTTAGTATTGAAAAGGTGGAAACGTTTACGTTGTTATTATTATTACTTATATATTATTCTCAGTTCAATACGGACCAAAAACATGAAATTCATAACCATCAATTGTTTCCACTTACACTTTCATCTATCCTATCCGACCTCCCTTGACACACTCTTGTTCTCTTCAAACCCGGGCGGTGTTAGGTTCGTGAGGACTTGCGAGAGTGGTGATGGTAGTGATAACTGTTTTAAGAGGAAGTATAAGAAGACAAACATCGTCTCTTCGAAAAATGAAGGTATCGGCCAAAGAAAGGCAAGGGCTGCGAAGGGCGTGAAAATGAAAGACTCCCGAGGCCTCGCAACCTAATACCGTCGAGGTAAAAGAAACAAAAGTTGACCAAGAGAGGTCGGATAGGATAGATGAAACTGAGGAGCCTGGCACAAGTAAGTGGAAGCAATGGTAGGACTCAGCTAAGGGCCCCGTGGCCGCCAACTCACAATTCCAAGTTAAGAGCCCATGGGCCCCTTTTAGTCGCCTCTTACAACGACCAGGGGATAGCGCCTAGCCCTTCTCTAGTTTCATTTTTACCAGTACCAGTTGTTTGTACTGCCTCCACCACCGACCGAGTCCCTGTTTACCGCGGCACTCACACGGCTCTGGTAATGGAACTCTGGACCACTCAGACAAGGAACAGGACTTTTGAGGCCTTTGACTCGAATAAAAACGTCATGATGATCGTCAGGTACAAGGAGGAAGGTCGCTCCCTTTGTGCTGGGCATTTTAATGCGGTATGCTAATAACTGAGATAACGCATGTGCGTGATTGCGTGACGCACTTTGTCACACGTTTGGCCGTCTCGTGCTCTTGAGTATTCTACAACGAGGCAATTAAAAGTGTTCATCGCACGTTGTTGGGGAACAACCCTTTTTTTAAATGTTTTTTCCTTTGTATGTTTCCTCTGTGAGGTTTTCTGTAACAGCGAAGAGTCGCTCTCGAATGATTTATTTCATATTTTATAGAATTTCCGTCCCATTAGGCGGAATGGACCGTTTAATCAACTTTGCACACGGATGTTGAGCGTTGCGTGTCTCTTTGTGAAGCGCTTTGTGTTTGCGAAGTAAGCGATTAGTTGTGCGTCCCTCTGCGGGTCTTCAGTGTGTTCAGCTGACATTTAAAACTCTTGCGAGCTCCGCGCGAGTCGTTTAGTTTCAGAAACTAATTCCATTTTGATGTACATAGAACACGTCTGAGCTGTACTTGTATTGCCAACCCACTAAACGACCGCTTAAAAACCACCAGAAATCACTAGCCACCCCAACCTCCCCCGCCTTTCCCTCCTTAAGGGGAGGAGGTACACCTATCTTCACAATGTTGAATTTGCCTAATTCATGTTCCTTTTTCTCAAAGACCATTGCATAGAAGTTAATAGGATTTATCACTCTTAAAGAATGAAGCTTTGTGGACACTTTAACTTTGGTTTTATAAATATTATTATTATTGAATACCCAAAGCAGTTTGGAACCCTATTTTACACAGTATACTAGGGTTATACTTAAAATACTTATACGTATTCAATTTTAAAATGAAAATGATTTCATGTATCTAAGCGGCGGAAAATGAAGTGGATGAAGTTAACAAAATATTTGTAACAGCATGGCTTCTTAAACAAATGATACAGGGGTTTTGATAATGTAATGATGCAATAATTTAAATGAGAGTTCAAGTCATGCCTTCTTCTTTCAAATGCAGCACATTCAAACAGTAGGTAGTCCACTGTTTGTGAGGATCCACAGACACACATGTAGCCATCAGGACGATTGATTCCAAATCGATGAAAATAATAACCAAATTTGCCGTGACCAGTCAAAAATTGAGTCATTTCAAAGCTTGACACCAACACGTTACTTTGCAGGCGGTTGAAAACCTCAGGGAAGAATATTTCTCTGGTAAAATGAAATGGCGTATGGCTTTTAGTGCCAGGTGCAGGTCTTTCGATATGACGCCTATAGGTGACCTGCGCATCGTGATGAGGATGAAATGATGAAGACAACACATACACCCAGCCCTCGTGCCAGCGAAATTAACCAGTGATGGTTAAAGTTCCCGTCCCTGCCGGGAATCGAACCCGGGACCCCTGTGACCAAAGTCCAGCACGCTAACCATTTAGCCATGGAGCCGGACAGTTCTCTGGTACTTGGCCTCGAGTGGAAGATGGATTACGTGCTTCTTTATGATGTTTTTAGCGTAGCTAGGTGACGTTTTGTCATAAGTAATTTCCAAATTAGATGTAGCCGCTGCTTTTGCCAGAAGATCACCTTTCTCGTTTCCAGATATTCCACAATGATCGTGAATCCAGTCAAACAGATGTGCGGACTTTGTTGAGCTGTGGTTCTAATAGCTACAGCTATTGGATTCATATTATATTTGTTATTTATCGCATTCAACGCAGCTTGCGAATCACTTAATAACCGAGATTGCTTTTTGTTAGATTTGCACCATTCGATCGCAGATTTAATCGCTCACAGTTCAGCCTGGAAAATGAGCAAGTGGAAGAGAGTTTGTACTAGGGTGAGAACACCTCAGAATCGTTTTCAGCAACAACGAAGGCGTATCCAACTTTGTTCTGTTCATCTGTGCTTGGTATGCGAGATCCATACGTGTAAATATAGCAGTCATGGATAATTGAACAATTTTCATAAACGAAATTTTTGAAGAGACTTGGGTGATCAGACTGTAGAAAAAATAATAATTTCGTGTGGCTATTTCTATTCGAGTGCAATCCTTGTAAGGCAGACCCTCCGATGAGGGTGGGTGGCATCTGCCATATGTAGGTAACTGCGTGTTATTGTGGTGGGGGATAGTGTTATCTGTGGTGTGTGAGTTGCAGTGATGTTAGAGACAGCACAAACACACAGCCCCCGGCCATTGGAATTAACCAATGAAGGTTAAAATCCCTGACCCGGCCGGGAATCGAACCCGGGACCCTCTGGACCAAAGGCCAGCACGCTGTCCATTCAGCCAACGAGTCCGACACTGTAGAAAATGACAAGGTTGCTCTAGAGCGGTATTCAGAATGGGCATTGGTGATACTTTGTTTTTGTTCAGAAAAGTGAGTTCAGCTTTTCCTACCGCCGTTCAGAAATAGTGGCTCAATGCCTGCAATAAGAAGAGCTGCGTCAATAGAGGTGGTGCGGTAAGCACGGGAAATACGAAGAGCAAATCCTCTCTGAATTTGCATCAATTTGTGCTGAGCCCATTTCTCCTCAAGTGTCATTCGAAAAGAGGAAAATCAATACACTATCAGAGGTACAAACGAAGTATCATAAATAATTCTTAGTACCTCTGACTTTAGTCCCCAAGAAGGTCCGCAGGCAAGAGCTAAACCTTGCATAAACTTACTGCCTTTCTCTTGTAGTTTGTTTGAAATGGGCCCTGAAGGTTAACTTCTTGTCAAACACAACTCCCAGATAAAGAATATGATTTTCCATGGTGATACTTTGCCCGTTCATTTTTATTTTAGGCTTTCTCAGTTTCCTTCTCCTTGTAACAAGCATGGCCTTCGTTTTCTGGGGATTAAATTGTAATTTATTATCACAACCCCAAGTAAATAAAATGTCAAGAGACAAATTTGCTCTTACACTCAGGTCCTGCACATTGTTTGCTCTAATTAAAAGAAGGGTGTAATCAGCGTAGGACACAACTTTACAACCAATAGGAAGACGTAAAGTTAGAAGGTCATCGTATAAATGCTCCAGAAACCAGGACTGCAACTAGATCCTTGTGGGCAACCCCTATTCAGGAACTTCGAAGATTGCTGATCCGACTTCAAGTTTAACTGTCAAATTTTGGAAATAAGATTGTATTAATTTACATAAATTTTTGGGACAGAGCTTCTTTTACCCACAAGTAATTTTTTGATGTTATTTCCTTAGACGTTAATTTTTCTTTTAAAAAATAATAATTTGAATAACCATAATTCTGAAAATATAAAAGACAGAAGTATTATATGAACTCAGTATACTTTCAACTCCAAGAAGATGATGTGGTGCAAGTTTCATATTCCTAACTCTAGTGGTTCTAAAGAAAAAGGAACATAAACTGTAAAAATATGTGTTTTGAGATAAATTGAAACCTGAGTGCATTCATGGCCCATAATCTGGATCTGGGTCCATCTCAGCATCTTCACATCATCTTTTCACCTTTCTCTGTTGCTTTGCGGTTACCGCCTGGGCCTGTTTGTTTGATATTTTTATCCTTAGGATATGAATTTCATTGCAAATCTTTTGCATGTTTTGACCTGGTTCAGTGCTTAAAGCTCTCAGGACCCTCAACTGGCCTCCACCCCTCATTGTATGTCAAAACTGCCTCATTTTCACTACCGGCCTCCTGATTACCAACTATTTCACATGTTGGCCCACGTCCTTTCCTTCCACCTTTTCCAGCACGTTTCTTAAAATTTATATTAGAAGGAGGCATTCTAAAAGTATGTTTGATTCGCTAGCATAACAAAACTAACACATGTAGTTACAGCAAATACAATAGAGACAATGCGCGACACTTACGGATTTAGCCTTGTTAAAACGGGAGAAAATTCGACTGTGGCGCTCCTAGTGACTTGACCTGAAAAGTCGCGCTAAATTCAAATATCAATGGAAATGCATATACGAAAATGGATAAATAAATTACGTCTAGAAAGAATGTGTTATTGAGATATTAACTTTGAAGTTGCTAAAGCAATTCTGGATAAATGAATGAAGAATTATTGAAAAGGTTATTGTTTAAAGACTGAAATTAGAATTATAAACAAGATGTGAAATGAACTGCTGTGAAATGGCTTCATCTTTCATTTATGCATTACCTTTGTTTTAGCATTCCTGCCTGAAATTTTACGATTAGATTTGTCTTTTTTCCATTTAAAAAACATTGTATCATCACATTAAGACACTTGTCAATAAAAACGTTGGCACATTCCTTACACACATGATGCAATGAATTAACATTTAAAAGCTGGACAATTTTCTTCTTAACATGAAGCCTACTAACAGAAAGAAAATCTATAAAATCCCGACTTTAATCTGAGAAGAGGGATAAAAAAAAAGAAAATTATGAAAATGTTGTCGATAGTGATGCTTTGAGGAATATTTACGCACAATTAGAGTAAAAATGTAACATACCTTTGACTGTATAGCCGAGGATTTTTAAAGTCACTGGCTTGGAAATGATCTGAACAGATCTTATAATTCTTATAAGCGTAACGTCCCTTCTTTCTTGTACACCTTATCCAAATCACTTATGTGACATTTCAAAACCCACAGATCACACCTACAACAACACATCGGTATTGAAGGTTAACTGCTGCACTATACAATAAAATATGCGTATTATTTTTTAAGCCAGTTAAAATATGGGTCGAGCAAGTCAGAAGATTATGAAGTACTATAAAAATCCCTTTGTCACTGGAAGAATATATATGCAAACACAATATTACTTACATTTTCTTGTCACGAGAGAAGCGAAATAAAGACCGCGCATTCTTCTCTACTTCATAGTTACTGCAGCCAAACACAGCACATACCTTTCCCCTCATTTTGAGAGGAGATATCAAGGAATGATACACGCTACTATTTAATTATGTCAACTCACTGAAAACGCATAAATAACACCAAAAACTTCAAGCACAAATACACGTGCTCTTATGACAGAATCAGTAGTTCTCAGGTCTACTCGCTAGAGAGAGCTCTAATAGCAGTCCCCCGATATCTCGCTGAGTGTCGCGTATTGTCTCTACTGTGTTTGGTTTCAGTAAGCAAATCCAAGCATGGTCAAACAAACAATTGACGAACGGAAACAGTTGCTACGCTCTGTAGAAACAAAGATGTGCCACCAGATGGCAGTGCTATACCGCGAAGTTTGAAATTACGGATTTTATTTCAAAAATATACTATATTGTCGAATAGGTGGGCGTAACCTCAAGTGCGATACGAGCCATTGGAAACGTTTCTCATCGATGTAACTACTGAAATCTTATTTATCCTACCTCAAATAACAAAAATTCGTAAAGAAACAAAAAATATATTTTTGTCCCTTATTGGTGTACCACCTCCCGTTAAGCTTTATTGATTACAAGTTATAAGCTTTAACAGCTTCATTTCGGGGTAATACTAATCCCGTATTGACTATAATCAATCAATGAATATTCAAGATAAATATTATAATTAAGTCGTCCGTCTATTCAATACAACATATAATTTATTATATCTAGTACATGTTTCGTCCCCTAAGGGACATCATCAGCTAATAATAAATTAACATTAATATATCAGAAATAAATATTATTAAAATTGGAAAGACATATTAAAATTTTTTGACATTTAAAATAAGATCTTCGTAATTTTGTTAAAATTGCAAGTCATAAGACAGATAAAACAGTTAAATTGTCCATATTTCTCTTGTTGAGGTTGTTGGAAAATACCAGTTTTGCTTATAAAATCTTAATATATCATTTGTTGTAAATAGCACACTTGATGTGTATCTCTTGGTAGAAGATTTGTTGAAACTTAATAAGCATTCCTTAGACGGTATAATAAAATTTAAAAGCTTCAGAATTTAAAGTTAGATCGGGGCTGTGTGGTAATGGATATAATGTTATTCCTTATTATTGGCCCCGATGTGCGGAGAAGGACTCACTTCTACCGAGGTAAGTGTAAGATAAGTAAGGTAAGGTAAGATGTGCTTATAACGACAAGTCATGAACCATACTTGTAACTATAACCCGCTACCCTACTGATCCTACTTGTCAACCATCGAAGAACGTGCTATTCTTGATTACTTGTTCCAGTGCGCGCCAATTCAGCTCGTACATGCGTAAAATTGTAAAATCCGTAATTGCTTAAAAAATGAGATTGTGTTTGTTTCCTTCTTACTCGAGCAACTACAAGGGTAATCAAGCTGAAGTTTGGTCCGATATTCAGTTCCAACACAGGAATTTTCTCATTTTTCAATAGTTAATATTTCCAAAAAAGGCGACTATTAATTTATAGGTATTCACTGAAGCTTGCGCATCTTTTGTCCGCTACAAAACTCAAATAATAGGCAAATGTTTAGCCCCGTTACAAAATAAATCCCAGAACGTGAACTTAATATTCAGGTTCCTACAGAGAAGGTCACAGGAACGTACGGAAGTCTCTGAAACAACAAGGGGTACTGCAGCTAGCTCGAGCTGGCGGGACCTCATACTCCTTATGGAAGGAAGAAGCAGTAAAAACCGGAGAAGATATTTCTAAACAAAAAACTTGTCGGGAACAGTCTGCGTCGTCGAGTGTTTAAAAATCTGTTAATGACTGTCGTTACCTGAAGTCATCACGACAAGCTCTTGTCCTTCTGTTTGTGAGACAGAGAATTCCATGTCGGTGTTATTAAACGACGCTAGGCTTTCGGCACGTTGAATAACTCCGGAGGGACGAAATTATCATACAAGGGCGTTGATAACGTTCTTTACCTGATGCTCGCGAGCACGAAAACTCCTGAGATCTTTTTCTCAATCCAAACTTCGTTACGTTGTTATTCGTGCATTAGGGGAGGATAACTTCGCACTGTCTAATTCGACAGTAACTGAAATATGACTTGACTTTGCTTTACCGCAGCCTAATTGTCTTAGTACGTCCTCTAAACATCTTGTACTCTGATGATAAAGGTTGTAACGTGAGCACACTGTGTTTGGAAGACGTGAACACTTCTACATTGTGCCCACTGTTTTGATTCACCAATTGCAGCGGAAGGTGTCGGCAAAGGAAACGCAATGACCAGGAAGGACGAGGCCTCGAAACACCTGATACCGTCAACAACAGTTGACCGAGGGAGGGCGGGTAGGAATGATAAACGCGAGGAGCCTGACACAACTAGAAGCAATGCCAGGACTCAGCTAACGGCCCCTTGGTCGCCAATCCACGCTTCCAAGTTAAGATATTACGGCAGATACCGTGGATGTTATTCTTCCGCCCTCTGTAAGTTCTGGGAGGAAATTGCCTTAATACCGGTCTGTTTACTGAAACCGTACAGTGTCCTGTACAGCTCATGGGAATGATATGGGCTTTTATACTCCATTAAAATTACTCCTAAAGGTCGCGTCATTGGTAGCAGTATGGGCGAAGGGGATCGAGCGGCGTCCTGCCAGAATGGAACCCGCGAAAAGAGCACTTGTCCAACAAAGGAAAGACAAAGCGAGAGCCAAGCCCCCGCGGAAATACGCTCTCAACTTGCAGAGAGAGATAGAAGGGGACGCGATGCTGGAGTAGTCAGATACGCCCCGAGGTGTGGCCTAGCTTCCCAGAGTTCCAAACGAACATAAGGAACTTCCGGTTTTTTATGCACGTGTCACGGGTGCCAACGTCGGACTTTGGCGCGTAAACAATGGAATGATATTTTAATCCAGACATAGGAAAATTATGTGAGACACACCATTGAATAGAGCGGAATTTTCTGCGTTCCCCAGACTAAAAATATGTAATAACTTATGCAGGGGAAGAAATGAGGTCACCAGCTGTCCAGATGTAATATATCGCTAACACATGTGGATACAGCGGCGTCACCCAAGCCAAGAGTCGCGCTCAAAATTGACTCCACCTCCCGAGGGACGCTAATGAATTAATCAAAGGCGGGAAGCAAATTACATAAAAACTGCTGATCGTAGGTCCAGCACGCCTGGCTCAAATGAAAGAGGAGACAGAGGGCTACAAGATGCAATATTTAGATATCGTCAATTCTTGGTACGAAAGGAGCTCTTGTTCTTAATGAACCGTGAACGTTGACGCCCCCAAGCTTCCGGCGGGCAAGATAATATAGGCCGAGCAGGCCATTGCAGAGACAGTTGTTCTTTTACGGTCGTTGAGAAGGACACTATGTCCCGCGGTGCCCCAGTTTAAGTCAGAAACCCTTGACCGCGTATTGAAAGCGCCATTGTGTCCAGCACGCTTTGTGAAGTGAACGGGAGGCCAAACGAGCCTAGGTATTGTTTCTGTGCTGCGTGTCAAACTAGTAAAAACCGCGAGCATAACTTACCGACAAGTAGCAGAATACGGCTGAGAAACTGCCGGTTTAATGAGTCAGTGAAATTCATAATTTGGTATCACCCAAAGTGTTGCTTTGAATCAGGGGCTCGAGTCTCGTGAGCCACCCGATTCTTACTGTGAACGCGCCCGCCGTGGTTTGAAAGACCGCCTTATTCGTGGGTGTAAACTCTGAAATAGAGGCCGTGTGACGAGTGTAAAGTGTACCCATCTTGGATTACTGTAAGATTTCAGCTGTGACGAGTCCCCCAGGATGTCGGACTTGTATGGACCAGGGATGAAGGACTGCACGCCCGCCACCTACCGAGTGGTCATGGAGTACTAAGAACTTCACCATGGGTCTCCCGTGGAAGGAGAGACAACGGCCACCAAACAGATGAGTGATGTCCAAATTTAATTTCTAAGCATGACATAACCCGGGGATAGGATTAGCGTTCTTTTGTAAATATCAAAATGTTGTAAGTTAATGCATGTCCTATATGGAAATTTATTGATTTTTTATAATGTTGAAGTAAATTCAAGGGAGCTAAATTCCCGGACGACTCATATTTCTTTCTTAATGATTAGCTTATCGTGAGGGTTATATTTTTAGTGAAATGTAGAATGTCCTAGCAAATATGGGAACAAGGTTAGGAGAATATTTGAGTTTCCCGTAGGGGCGGTTGGAAAAATGGAATTTGGCGAGCAAGGAAACATGTCGAGATGTTGGTAGTCACTGTCCCACGTGGTTGTCAAATATGCCAGGGAAACTCATGGGTCAGTCAGACAATGCATGCCGAGCTTACAGATATAATCAGTGCATGGACTGCAAGAAAGAAGAAATCCCGACCGGGAGAGGTACATATTGTGTGATTTAGATAGGTGTGTGGAACCAGGTGCAAGTTTCCCGTGATTTTTGATTAATTGGCCATAATGGTTTGGAGTGTTTTTTTTATCTATAGCCGGGGCGAGACCCAGGGGCAGCAGTCCTTGATCTTTGGTCAGAAGGTTTAAATATAAGTGTATTTATGTGGTATGAACGAGGAGCCATGAGAGCCATAGGCCCAAGGGAAGAAGATACGCGATATGAGACGTAGTGAGAAGGCCGAATAGGAATTTACGATGAGATGATTGAGAAGTGATCGTGCCCACAGTCTCAGTGATAAGAATGAGAAGGGAGTGAATAAAAAGAGTATTTCATGGGAATTCCATAATAATATGGATAAGCAAATGAAGCGGGCCATGAATGTGTGTCCCCGCGATGAGAGGGTAGACGTGTGAGCGAGAGAAGAATCAGAACGGCCGTGCGAAGTGAATGACCACCCTCCCTTCCTTGTTTTTTTTTGTTGTTGTGAATGTCAGGCTCTTGCCCTCGTGACAGAGGGATCCCTTTAAACCATTGTGTTAAGACTAACTTGGAGCCCTGGGTCAACCTCGCGCTCCCCTCGGTTGGTTTAAATGGCCCAGCTAAGAATACTTGTATAATGATAATATCACGGTGATTTCTTTTGAAGGTATTTAATAAATGAGTAGGGATCCCCCCAGATATCCGGCGATATGAGATTGTAACTATTCTAGGGATCTACAGAAACCCACAGTACCTCTCGGTCGGGAGTCGGCCAGTTCGACCCCGGATTATGATGGCGCCCTTGAGCGGGTTGCTCCAGGCGTACGCCTTGGGCCGGAGACAGTGATAACCATGTTTTTTTTCTAGGAATGGCTCTCCTGTGTGCATGAAGTGTATATATCCATATATCTGTGTATGTTTCGTAATTATGTGCACATATTTTTGAGTTCAAACAGAACCTATGTGCACGTTGTGTGGTCTTGGTGATAGATGAGGAGTCCGGGGTTTAGCAAAAATGGTATTTGTGTCTGTTTGTGCATTACGCAAATGTGTCTTTTAATATGATATTATGTAGTGTAGGCCCCGGTTATGTTCGTGCTTAGAACAGCTAGTAATATTTGTGAATAGGGACATCAGGTCATCTCACGGTGTGATCGACAGAATAATGTACAAATTTCATGAACGGTATGAATTAATGGAAAAAAATGAACGATAGCAAGTCGCAAAACCTCAATCATACCGTTATGCAGACGATGCCCATGGGCGATTCGTATTTTAAAGTGATTATTATTTCCTTTTCCTCCCATATGTGGAGAGTCATTGTATAGAGCTGTGTCAATTTTTTTAAATGGTCATATTTGAATAAATTTGCATTCGTAGCCCCCATTTTATGATTCTTGTCATTTGTAGCAGTGCTAAGCAGTATCCAATAGGCATTTGAACCCAGAGATCCGACTTTCATATTATAGACATAAGGCTCCATCTTAAGTATTAGTTTTTTTTGTTTTTCTTTCGAACGTACCACTTCCCCAAGTGCTCAGGCTGCCGGGCCGGCACAGAAAGTAGGAAGGGGAGCGGTTCGAAGCTCGTTAAGCAAGTCGACCCGCTCTTCAATCCAATCTCATCCGTGGGTGTTTACCCCGTTACGTGGAGGCATTCTTATGCGTGGGTCATCCATTCGAAGCCCGGTAGGGTGTATTACAATCTTCATTGTTGTACGAGAGAGACAGGGGACTGCGACCGGTACGGTAGCTGTGAAGGCCCTGCAACTCTGAAAAGCGCTGGTTATGCTTGTTAGGTACCAAAATGCCGTGTTTTTTTTTTTTACTTTACGTCGCACGGACACAGGCAGGTCTTATGGAGACGATGGGATAGGAAAGGGTTAGCAGTGGGAAGGAAGCTGCCGACAGTGGGGTTCGAACCCACTATCTCTCGAATGCAAGTCCACAGCTGCGCGCCCCTAACCACACGGCCAGCTCGCTCGGCAAGAAAAATAAAGTGATGTAAATTGAAATCTTACAGCAGTTGGTAGTCATTCCACAGTTTGCATATGAATTGATTACGTTTGTAAGCGCAGAAGATATTATGGGTAGAATTTTGTAAATACATAATATAAATTTATTAAGGATGAGCTGTGTGTTTAATAGAAAAACGGTTAGAGTAAATTGGTTAGTAGAATACTGTATTTTAGAACATTTTCTTTTGTTTTTAATTTAAAATTTAGTGCTAATGTATTTTTGTATATTATTTGCCACCGAGGTAGACACATC
Organism: Anabrus simplex; assembly: GCF_040414725.1. Lineage (NCBI taxonomy): Eukaryota > Metazoa > Arthropoda > Insecta > Orthoptera > Tettigoniidae > Anabrus > Anabrus simplex. The sequence continues at coordinate 9,564,827 of NC_090275.1, read as the reverse complement.
ATTTCCAAATAAATTGATCTTGATTTGCTTTGACTTGATTTGATATCCTATTCATAGGTTGGAAGTAACAGACATGAAGGTAACCAGATTGATCGCTGGTACAAGTAGGTGGGAACAATGAGAGGAGGGTACTTGGTATGGGCAGATAAAGGCCAAGTTAGGAATTAACTCGATCGATGAAGCCGATAATGGGGTCATGAAGGCGAATGGCGCTAGATGTCCTGGACTGTGCGCAGGAACAGTGCGAGTGTTGGACTGCCACAGTCCATTGACTGTAGAAGAGTTGGAGTGTTCGCCGCTCATAAAGCTGTCGACTCTCATATTAACTATGAGTCTCCCCTTCTCTAAACAAACATATTTCCTCCCCTCGTGCCTGAGAGATCCCTAATTACCGAGCTCTCCGCGTCAGCAGGCAGACGAAACACATGTTGCGCGGTAAAAAGATTCGATTATTATACTGAAATCCGTGCTAGCCCTTGAGAACTGAAGCTAGTGATCTTCCCACTGACTACTTCCGATCACTTTTGGTCAAGTTTTGATATTTTCCGAACTCGACACCACGAATAAGACAGCACTGTGTTGTTCCCGGTAAACAAGCAACCATCCTGTGGAATACTTACTTATGAGGCTGCGAGTCAACAGGAACCCCAAGGAAAGTGGCTTATTACTAACGAATGATGAGATTAGAAAGAGAATGAATATTAACACCACAACACGTCCAAATGGAGCTTTGAAGATAACTCGACGAAACTTGACAGGTTACCTAGCTGAGGCTGTGAACGAGATTTCGACTCCTGAAGAGGCATGATCATTGCCGGGCATATCGCACTTACTGCTCCCATTACCTTAAAGAAGCCATGGGTCGATGTTATCTGCAAGAAGTCTACTGGTAAAAGCGACACTCCTACAGGTGCGATGCACTAGATGATCCTCACAATATTAACTATTTAAGGCTTATGCAGTTTTATTTTTCGGGGTTTCATGGTCCTTCTCTTCAGCATCTGACTTCCTCACGCTCTGTGCGAATTACATCTTCCTACATCTATTTCTGTCAATATTCAGATGAGCTGTAAACCTCCTCGCGGTCAAACTATTAGAAAAGGATCATTTCTGATCAAATACGTATTTTCATGACGTAGAACGGCCATGTTATATGAATCAAACATTACAGTAATTTCTTCTTGAAATTCAGAACCACCTGGCTGAGTGGTTCAGACGGTTGACGCCCTCGCCTTCTGAACCCAACTTGGCAGGTTCGATCCTGGCTCAATCCGGTGGTGTTTGAAGATGCCCAAATACGTCAGCTTCGTGTCGGTAGATTTACTGGCACGTAAAAGAACTCCTGAAGGACAAAATTTCGACACCTCGGCGTCTCCGAAAACATCAAAGTACTGAGTGGGACGTAAACCAAATGACATTATTAAATGCAGAACCATGTTAACATTTGGGGTCATATACTATATTCTATTAACCATTCTTTCAATATTGTTGTATTATTTATTTAATTAATTATATTTAGGATTCCGATGTTTAAGACTTAAAAATCGGCCAACATTTGAGAATATAGCCTATACTCTCAAAAATAGCTAAATATGACCCAAAAGTAGAAAATATGACCAAACATTTTATGTTCTTACAAAGAAACATTTATGCCACTAGCCCTTGTATATTAAAGACGCAATTCATTCGACAATCTTATTGCACAACTTCAATTAATTTGCTTACTACCGGTACTTCTTTTAACCTAGTTCCATTAGTTTCAATCAATCAATCAATCAATCAATCAATCAATCAATCAATCAATCAATCAATCAATCAATCAATCAATCAATCAATCAATCAATCAATCAATCAATCAATCAATCAATCAATCAATCAATCAATCGGTATATCTATCTATCTATATATCATCAATCATCAATCAGTGTCATTCAATGCCATCTCTTCACTGACAGCTTGGAACATATCATTTAGTCGAGCAGGTCGTCTCCTTTCTCTCAAGTCTTCCCAGCCCAAACTTTGCAAAAAAAATTTGTAACGCTACTCTTTTGTCGGAAATCACCCAGAACAAATCGAGCTGCGTTTCTTTGGATTTTTTCCAGTTCTTGAATCAGGTAATCCTGGTGAGGGTCCCATACACTGGAACCATACTCTAGTTGGGGTCTTACTAGAGACTTATATGCCCTCTCGTTTGCATCCTTACTACAGTCCCTAAACACCCTCATAACCATGTGCAGAGGTCTGTATCCTTTATTTACAATCATATTTATGTGATTACCCCAATAAAGATTTTTCCTTATATTAACACCTAGGTACTTACAGTGATCTCCATAAGGAACTGTCACCCCATCAACGCAGTAATTAAAACTGAGAGGATTTTTCCTATTTGTGAAACTCACAACCTGACTTTCAGCCTTATTCATAAATCATAAATTCCTTGTCAATAATTGAACTGTGGTCAGTACTGAATTACTATTGCAGTCTTACACAGAGACCACAGACCAACGGAACCCTCGGTAGTTATTGGAATTAAGAATGCGTCAAGAGTCGTCGTGGGCACAAAATTTTTAACGGAAGCAAAACATAGAAAGGAAAAGAAATACCCACCTCATATTGCCGATTCATATCAGCATTTTTGTGTCAAGCAGTGTCGCAATGCTGCTGAACATTAGGACACTTTATAGCAGTAATTTTAATTTCCCACACTTTGCAAAAGAGGATTGTTCGTTCGATAGAGAAACTTCCCGCATTTTCTTCATTAACACTCTCTTTAGGTATCGTGCTCTATCACTGTTAATGTTACTATGAAGCCTTGAAAATTGAAATTTATAAGAAAAGTGCGTTGAGGTGAGAAGGTAATTTAGCTCTACCTTAAGTAGTAAGGAGCCACAAATGCTACAAACATATTTACACAGCAACATCACATTCAAAGTACAGTACATTTATCCGTGCGAAATATGACCTTAAACAAAATGGCAAAATTTGCATTTATATGCTCTATAAAATAAGGCTAAATATGCTCATATACGTCCAATTTTTGCTTATTTCCAACAAATAGCCAGAACGGAAGACGGGGAAAATGTAACAAGATATTTGAGGAGTTTGTTAACATGGAATGGAAGCCGTACAGAAGAAGTAAGAAGCGGAATATCTATGGGAAAAGAGGCTTCCGGAAAGGTGAGAGAGTTTTGTTATATCGAAGGCAATCCCTATTAATTTAAGGAGGTTCGCAAAGTGTTTTCTGTGGAGTCTGGTGTCGTACGGAGCTGAAACATGGACATTAATAAATAAAGATACAAGGTATTTGGAAAGTTTTGAAATGTGGTTGTGGAGAAGAATGGAAAAGTGAAGTGGACAGATAAAGTGAGAAATGATAAAGTAATAAGAAGATTAGGAGAGAAGAGATGCCTGATGAAAACGAGGAAAGTTAGAGGAAAGTATTCTTCAACAGGGGGTGATGGAGGGGAAAATATACGGAAGAACAGGAAGAAGGAAGTTTTATGTCAAGCAAGGTAGAAAGTATGGACAACTGAAGCAAGACACTCAGGACAGAAAATCGTGGAGGATGTCCAGTTGATACCTGTCTCAAGACAGATTCACAGAAGAAGAAAAACCTAATAATATTGTTCTGTATTTCTGTACGCTCTACAGTAAGATGGAATATCGGCTTGAGTTTAATAAACAGTACTGTTTTAGCGTATATCAATTGTATTTCTGTATATTTGTCCAGAACTTAGTTTGTATTTTCACGACACATATAACCTTATAATAATTATAACAGATGTGCTTTGAAATGTTGTAATAACATAAGCACGGTAAAATAATAACTTACAATATTATTAATTTTGAAAATATATTTCCATAAAACCCCAACAACTTCAAGTTCTCGCATACATTTTCATATACAAACACACAAGCCAAGCTCAGAATTCACAATATACTGTATCGGTCTCGTATTTTTCTTCTCTTATTTATGAATACGCATATCAGGTAGCAGCACGCACAAATCGAAAGTGGGAAATAGTTATCCCAATAAGCCAGTATCGACAGAAGTTTGGTGGGTTTAATATAAGCCAGTAACCATCTCATCCCTAATTCTTGTCAGCCAGTCAGAAGTCAAAGTCTAACAAACATGCTACAGTAGGTCAGGAGCAGCAATCCACTACTAACACGCTTTTCCTGGGTTGCTATTTGAAAGATTGGCAGCCAGAGACTAGCTGTTGTCTTATTCTCGGAGGGCAGATAGTGCACCTTACAGGCTTCTTGTGTTGTTATAAAACGCAGAGGTCTTCAAGTACAGGGCCCTTAAATAATAATAATAATAATAATAATAATAATAATAATAATAATAATAATAATAATAATAATAATAATAATAATAATAATAATAATAATAATAATAATGCCCTTCAGTTGAGGAAATGGAAAGAAAGTTCGTCGGGAAGATATTAGGACCCAGCAGTGTGTCATAAAGATTTGCCTTCAACAGGAAGGAACTATCGAAAAGATCACCAGCACCACGAGAAAGAGACAGACATCTGAAGAGGATGAACCCAGAGAGATTGCCTCAGATTCTTCAGGAGAAATCTCCGCCGGCTGACAGAGGTGCACAAAGATCTACGTGAAGGTGGTACAAAAAGAGCAGAACTTCAAGACAGACTTATTTTCTGAAAGAAAGTTAGGGAATTGAGGGATAATCCTGAAGCTGCTAAACAGCCGGACATGTCGGGGGAAGAAAAAACAGAAAAGCCTGAGGTCAAAAGAAACTCTGGCGAGCGCGTGAAAGAAGGTAGACAAGTTTAAGTACCCGGGAGGCTACAGAGCAGGAAAAAACTGAACCAGAGAGAGTGAAAATCTCAGGCGAGGAAGAAACGAGAGAGGGAAGGAAGGAGATTCTAAGAGGAAAGAGAAAGACCCAAGCCGTGATGGAGCTACGGAGGGCGTAACAAAATAATAATCTTCTACTGCTTTTTCCGCATCTGTATGGAAGGATGTAACTTAATCACTATTGCGTGTTTCTGTGGTGGTTGATAGTGTACTGTGTTGTCTGAATATGAAGAGGAAAGTGTCGGGAGAAACACAAACACCCAGTCCGCGAGCCAGAAGAATTAAGCAGACACGATTAAAGTCCCTGACCCAGTCGGAAATCGAACCGGGGACCATCTGACCGAAGGCTTCAACGCTGACCATTCAAGCAATGAGTCGGATAATAATAATAATAATAATAATAATAATAATAATAATAATAATAATAATAATAACTCAGACATTAGTGCACTGTCATAAGACCAGAGGTTTTGTATATAGCACAACGCCTTGCTATGAACAAGAAAGGCTTGATAGATGAATTGGAAACTGAAGAAAGAAAACTCTTAAGGAAAATTCTTTGCCTAATAAAAGACAAAGATGAATATAGACGTATGAGGTGTATACTTATGTCCAGAAGATCTCTGATGCCATGCGAAGAAAGAGTATTGCTGTTTATGGCCACTTGCTTAGAATGAAACCCACACGATCATAGAAGCAGATCTTTACCTATTTTAAAGATAAGAAGACCCAGCCAACTTGGTTCAAGGAGGTGAAAAGGAACATGGGGATCCCAAGAACACAACCCACTCAGGAGGAAACTAAAAATCCATCAGGGTTTTCAACAAAGGTCAAAGTTGAAAAGGGGAAAGACGTGGACGGAGGAAAGAAAAGCGTAACACCGGGAACGAATGAAGGAGAGGACAGCTTAGTAGGCCGATATGAGCAGTATGTAGACCAAAAACTATTTGGGAGGGAGAGCTGTGACAATAGAAAGAGAGAGGGAGAGTATTTCTCTCCTCTTGTAGTGAACGCCACATAATTATGGGATTGTTTATGGCGGGGAGAACAAGCGAGTGGTCTGTTATGGGCCTGGCGCGACGGTGTGTGCGCCTTACTGCGGGACCCTTGACTGGATGAGGCCTTCCGTTCAGAAGGTCCCGGCTTTGATTGGCGACCAATTTTAATCGCTTTGACTTGGGGCTGGGTGCTCGTGTTTGTCGCATATACATCCCTCCAGTAAGGGCATCGCCATGTGTGACGCAGTTCAAGCGAGTGTGTAGAAAGAAGAAGGGCGGGCTGAGTGGCTCAGGCGGTTGAGGGGCTGATCTTCTGACTACAACTTGGCAGGTTCGATCCTGGCTCAGTCCGGTAGTATTTGGGAGATAGAGGGTTGGAACCTCACTGTTGGCAGCCCTGAAGATGGTTTTCCTTGGTTTCCCCTTTTCACACCAGGCAAATGCTGGGGTTCTACCTTAATAAAGGCCACGGCCGCTTCCTTCCCACTCCTAGGCCTTTCCTATCCCATCGTCGCCATAAGACCTATCTGTGTCAGTGTGACGTAAAGCAAATAGCAAAAACAAGTCCAATGGTATTTGAAGGTGCTCAGATACGTCAGCCTAGTGTCGGTAGATTTACTGGCACGTAAAACAACTCCTTCGAGGTTCAATTTCCAGGACCTCGGCGTCTCGAAAAACTGCAGAAGTAGTAAGCGGAACGTACTTTTTTTTTGCTAGTGGAAAACCATCTTCAGGGTTGCCGACAGTGGAATTCGAATCCACTATCTCCCGGATGCAAGCTCACAGCCGCGCGCCTCTAACCGCACGGCCAACTCGCCCGGTGCGGGACGTACTAAAAGTATTATTATTAAAAAGAAAAGCCATCGTCATAGAAGAGACCATGGAGGCCCCTCGGCGCTGAGTACTCGCGGCAGTATTTGTCCCCAGGAATTAACTTTTCTTTTATTTAATTGACCTTTTTTGCAACAACATTCGGTCTTCGTCCATGTACAATGAACACCCACTGCACACATACAAAAATATGAATTGTCAGTGCATAATACCTATAAGAAATAAAAATGAAATCGTTCACATTGTTCAAGTATATAAAACCACACTGAATCTCTCTTCCGGGAGGAGAAGGAATTAACCTGGTACTCGTTGTTTGGTGTCTTTCCACAGGTCTGTCTTGTAGTGGTTTTATCATCACAGCTTGGCGACGATGGGACGACCGGGAAGGTAATGGCGAGGGTAAACAACTGATAAGTAATCTGCCACCTGCACGACTGCCCTAAATGCAGATCAGTGGTGAGAAATGAAAATCCACAGCCTGTTCCCAGTCAGTGACCGGGTCAGGGATAGAATGAATGAATCCCCAATCCAGCGGCGAGGATAGGAACTATGCCAGCTGCCGAAGCCTGTCGCAATTCTCTGAAGTAATGATTAATGACTGACAGATGAAATGAAATGATATTGCAGAGTTTTGCTGGAATGAAATATTACAGGGAAAACCGGAGTACTCAGAGAAAAACCTGTCTCACCTCCTTTTTGTCCAGTACAAATCTCACATGGAGTGACCGGGATTTGAACATGGAACCCAGCCGTGAGAGGCCGGCGCGCTGCCACCTGAGACGCGGATGCTCAAGATCTGTGATAAATTAATGTGAAAGAAAGTACAGTCCCAGCATTCGTCTGCTGTGAAAATGAGACAACTTATGAGAGGGGGAAGAAAGGAAGGGATCCGACATTTCGGAAAATGAAGGTATCGGAAAAAGGAAGAGCAGGGCCTACGCCTCGCAATCTGATGCCTTTGGGGTCGGAAAAAACAAGAGCTGACCAAGGAAGACTCAGCTAGGCGAATCGTAGTCGTCAAGCCACACTTCTAGTCGCCTCTTACGACAGGCAAAGCGGACAGGGCTCGTAACTTGTGAGAGGTATCAACCACCGGACCACTTGGTAACTGGAGTTCCTGGTGTTAGGAACTCGTCTGTTGTTTAGAGAGCCTGATGGGACCACCCCACTGTCTCAGGGTCTTCAATCACGGAGCTCACTTGATTGAATATATTCTTCTTCCTCAGCCTCAACTACTTTTTTTGTTTCCTTTGCATCTGTCAGGCCCGAAAACAAACACATCATTTGTGCCGTGGGAGGGCTGACCAAAGTGCGCGAGGAAACAGGTGGCTGTAAGTATCGCACGCGGAGGGACATTTCTCTCATAAAGTGTTTACGGTAAAATCATTAGAGTAAGTTCCTTTATTACAAGGCGAGCCTAACCGAACAGTTAATGGTCTGCGTATGGTCTTTCGAGTCGATGTGTGTATGGGCCCCTACCTCGTAATGAAACCCAGTCCCGAATCCAGAGGCCGTTTAAAATCCCTAATCCAGCCGTGAATCGAATCCGAGACCCTTCGATCAGTGCCCAGCATGCTAAGCAGTTAGTCACGAGCAGATAATAAACATAATTACTCCGCTTGCATTCATGAGGCGAATCATTTTATACAACACTCGATATTTCCACGAAATAATCGGAAAAGATCCACACTTTGAATCCGCGTTATTCTCGTTCAAAGAAAATATAGGTTACCCAAGCCGGATGTTTCGTGCTGGAGAATAGCTTTCGAATTCCTTACTAGATAGCGGTATTAAAGTATGAAATAGTGAAGAAAGTAAACTCAGAAAACAATGTACGGTACATTTTCTGACCAATTGAGGCAATTTAAGGCTGGAGGTAATGACAGTGACACTGTTCTGTGGCAGTGCTGGTGACTTTGAAAGTCATATCAACAGCGAAAAACATAAAAATAAACTTCAGGTCGAATGGTGCATCGCGCAATAGGGTATTGATTCGTTTTTTTTCTTTTGCTCATAAATCTTGTTCTATAGACTAGAACATTCTAAATATTAGCCTAAATAAATGCTCCTGCAATTTTTTAAAATTTGAAGTCTGGTGTTTTCTGGAAGAATGTCCTGAATTTGAAAATGGTGAAATAGACACCCTGAGCGCTAAGCAACAACAGCGTATTTGTAAAGGCTACGAAGTGAATAACATCAAGTACTTTTCCCTTCGGAAAAATCAAATTATCATAAATTGGCTCTCGGTCATGGCCATCCATCCATACCTTACACCACAGCCTGCACGGTTGCTAGGTAACATTGTCTGGACATCCATCCATACCTTACATCACAGCCTGCACGGTTGCTAGGTAACATTGTGTGGCCATCTATCATACCTTTACATCACAGCCTGCACGGTTGCTAGGTAACATTGTGTGGCCATCCATGCACACCTTACATCACAGCCTGCACGGTTGCTAGGTAACATTGTCTGGTCATCTATCCATACCTTACATCACAGCCTGCACGGTTGCTAGGTAACATTGTCTGGACATCCATCCATACCTTACATCACAGCCTGCACGGTTGCTAGGTAACATTGTCTAAACGTCCATCCATACCTTACATCACAGCCTGCACGGTTGCTAGGTAACATTGTCTGGTCATCTATCCATACCTTACATCACAGCCTGCACGGTTGCTAGGTAACATTGTGTGGCCATCTATCATACCTTTACATCACAGCCTGCACGGTTGCTAGGTAACATTGTGTGGCCATCCATGCACACCTTACATCACAGCCTGCACGGTTGCTAGGTAACATTGTCTGGTCATCTATCCATACCTTACATCACAGCCTGCACGGTTGCTAGGTAACATTGTCTGGACATCCATCCATACCTTACATCACAGCCTGCACGGTTGCTAGGTAACATTGTCTAAACGTCCATCCATACCTTACATCACAGCCTGCACGGTTGCTAGGTAACATTGTCTGGTCATCTATCCATACCTTACATCACAGCCTGCACGGTTGCTAGGTAACATTGTCTGGTCATCTATCCATACCTTACATCACAGCCTGCACGGTTGCTAGGTAACATTGTCTGGACATCCATCCATACCTTACATCACAGCCTGCACGGTTGCTAGGTAACATTGTCTGGACATCCATCCACACCTTACATCACAGCCTGCACGGTTGCTAGGTAACATTGTCTGGTCATCTATCCATACCTTACATCACAGCCAGCACGGTTGCTAGGTAACATTGTCTGGACATCCATCCATACCTTACATCACAGCCTGCACGGTTACTAGGTAACATTGTCTGGACATCCATCCATACCTTACATCACAGCCTGCACGGTTGCTAGGTAACATTGTCTGGACATCCATCCACACCTTACATCACAGCCTGCACGGTTGTTACAGTAGGTAACATTGTCTGGACATCCATCCACACCTTACATCACAGCCTGCACGGTTGCTAGGTAACATTGTCTGGACATCCATCCACACCTTACATCACAGCCTGCACGGTTGCTAGGTAACATTGTCTGGACATCCATCCATACCTTACATCACAGCCTGCACGGTTGATAGGTGACATTGTCTGGACATCCATCCATACCTTACATCACAGCCTGCACGGTTGATAGGTGACATTGTCCGGCCATACATCCATACCTTACATCACAGCCTGCACGGTTACTAGGTGACATTGTCTGACCATCCATCCATACCTTACATCACAGCCTGCACGGTTGCTAGGTAACACTGTCTGACCATCCATACCTTACATCACAGCCTGCACGGTTACTAGGTGACATTGTCCGGCCATACATCCATACCTTACATCACAGCCTGCACGGTTACTAGGTGACATTGTCTGACCATCCATACCTTACATCACAGCTTGCACGGTTGCTAGGTGACATTGTCCGGCCATACATCCATACCTTACATCACAGCCTGCACGGTTACTAGGTGACATTGTCTGACCATCCATCCACACCTTACATCACAGCCTGCACGGTTGCTAGGTGACATTGTCTGGCCATCCATCCACACCTTACATCACAGCCTGCACGGTTGCTAGGTAACACTGTCTGGCCATCCATCCACACCTTACATCACAGCCTGCATGGTTGCTAGGTGACATTGTCCGGCCATAGATCCATACCTTACATCACAGCCTGCACGGTTGATAGGTGACATTGTCTGGCCATCCATCCACACCTTACATCACAGCCTGCACGGTTGCTAGGTAACACTGTCTGGCCATCCATCCACACCTTACATCACAGCCTGCATGGTTGCTAGGTGACATTGTCCGGCCATAGATCCATACCTTACATCACAGCCTGCACGGTTGATAGGTGACATTGTCTGGACATCCATCCATACCTTACATCACAGCTGCACGGTTGATAGGTGACATTGTCCGGCCATACATCCATACCTTACATCACAGCCTGCACGGTTGCTAGGTGACATTGTCCGGCCATACATCCATACCTTACATCACAGCCTGCACGGTTGCTAGGTGACATTGTCTGACCATCCATCCATACCTTACATCACAGCCTGCACGGTTGATAGGTAACATTGTCCGGCCATACATCCATACCTTACATCAATGACTGAACGGTACCGTCAAACATTTTGTGACGGTAATATATGACCCCAGCCATAAGACATAGCGGGTGAATCTCTTCATCTTTCGATTAGAGGTGTTGATTGCATTTTATCCTTAATCAATGCGACAATGGTTCTTTCACTGCACCGTTTTAAACCGAATTAAAGTTTAAAATAGACGGAAGTAGATAGTTGAGTTAAGAGGCTCTAGATATTGAAGCTTTCCTCTTCGATCATGTCCGGTTCCATGGCTAAATGGTTAGTGTGCTGGCTTTTGGTCACAGGGGTCCCGGGTTCGATTCCCAGCAGCGTCGGAATTTTTAACCATAAATGGTTAATTCCGCTGGCGCGGGGACTGCGTGTATGTGTCGTCTTCATAATCATTTCATCATGGCGCGAAGGTCAAATAAAAAGACTTGCATCCGGCGAGCCGAACTTGCCGTCGGATAGTCCCGGCACTAAAAGCCATACGACATTTCATATCCGATAGCTCTCTGTGGTGCAGGTGGACTCCAGATCATCCTGTTGAGTTACTGCAATATAACGAAATAAATACATATTTAAAATACGCGTTTTCGTTGCTGCTTCTCTGCCGTGACATACACTATGCTTGTCCTACGCTGATTTTCCTTTCTCTCTTGAAACAACTATCGTCTCATTAACAGAAGAGTGTGGTGGAACATCTTTCATCTGTAGTCTACGGTCATTGGGGCTTTTGGCTGTCCACAGCAGAGCGCGTGTAACAAGCAGAACATTTTCTACAGCCCGCAGCTGTTTGGCCAACAAGGCTTTGTGCGGTTCATTGGGCTCATATCTCATTATCGTGTGATTCTATTCAACTTAATGTAATTGTGTACATGGTCGATGATGTGGCGACACTTTGCTGTCAACTGCACTAGATTTACTTTTCAAGAGTGATAATGTAATGAGTACTCTTTCATTCTTTGTTATAAAATGTATCCATTTTCAGCTGTACTTCTCTCCGCTGACGTGTTTTTAAAAGCAACTCAGGAGATGTCAGTTGACTCTGTTGACTCTGATCGATAGAGTCTGATGACCATGCTCTTCTGCACGATTATATAGCAAGTTAACGCGACTGAACAGTATTTCCCTGGCAGGGATGCTCGCCCTTGGTGGACTCAGTCTAAATTAGTAAGCATTTCCTTCTTTATAGCTTGCAAGGCAAAATTGTGTCCCAGTTAAAAGATCGGAAACTGTTGGTACTAATTATTGGGGAGATGTTTGGAACTTACTGAAAATGAGGTAATCGTGAATAGCTCCCTTATTACTCGTCCTCAGCACAAAACAGAAAATATAATTGATTATTTAATATAATTTTCCATAACTTTTGTTATTTACCACTTCTCAAGATAACTAATATTAATAAAGATATTGGGCAATTCCTATCTTGAGCCCTTCTTCAATATCTGGAATGTTCATGTTTGCTGTATGCACTAACCTTAAGTATATACTGTTATGTATTTCGGCGTTCGGTCTGCAAGCCTCTGTTATTTACTAACTCTGTGGTCTCATTTAGTTCTACAGATATTAGTTCTACTGTTCTTTCTTTCTTTCTTAATCTGTTTACCCTCCTGGGTTGGTTAAGCCTTCGGGCTCAGCGACGGATCGCACCTCTACCGCTTCAAGGGCAGAGTCCTGGAGCGTGAGACATTGGGTCGGCGATAAAACTGGGAAGGAGGACCGGTACCTCGCCCACGGGGCCACACCCGCTATGCTGAACAGGAACCTTTTTGCGGATGGAAAGATCGGAAGCGATAGACAAGTAAGAAGGAAGAAAGCGGCCGTGGCCTTAAGTTAGGTACCATCCTGACATTTGCCTAGAGGAGAAGTGGGAAACCACGAAAAACCACTTCGGGGATGGCTGAGGTGGAAATCGAATTCCCCTCTACTCAGTTGACCTCCCGAGGCTGAGTGGACCCCGTTCCACCCTCGTACCACTTTTCAAATTTCGTGGCAGAACCACGAACCGAAGCCGGGCCTCCGGGGATAGCAGCTAACCACATTAACCACTACACCACAGAGGCGGTGGATTGTTCTTATCTTTGAATAATAAAAAAACTGAGTTTAACAACCGACGCCTTGATCTTTCTCTACTTCTCTTACCCTCCATGGCAGACTCCTATGACCCCACCACCGCAGTCGGTTTGTGCATACATCGAGTTCATTGCTAACTTAGGTTGCACCTCGTCATGCGGAGTACCCTCACGCCCAGTTTCCACTCGTACAGAGCAAAGTCCCTCTGAAATGTAAAGAATTCTCTTCTGTCTTAAAAAATACTGTTGATCGCAATAGCGAGATCGCTGCATTAGATTTCCTGTATCGTACTTCACTTTCGCTTAATAAGCTACAAATCTGGGAGAATACACATTTTAAGTACTTGAATTGATCCGCCCGTTCCAGTCTTGTATTCCTTTTTTTCTCTTTTTTTCTTCTTTGCTAGTTGCTTTACGTCGCACCGACACAGATAGGTGTTATGACGACGATGGGACAGGAAAAGTCTAGGAGTGGGAAGGAAGCGGCCGTGACCTTAATTAAGGTACAGCCCCAGCATTTGCCTGGTATGAAAATGGGAAACCACGGGAAACCATTTCAGGGCTGCCGACAGTGGGGTTCGAACCTACTATCTCCCGAATACTGGATACTGGCCGCACTTAAGCGACTGCAGCTATCGAGCTTTCTTTTGGAAATTGAATTTTCGATACACATATTTCCAAGTTCCACTGTGTTATATTCCAGACCTTCAGTACAATCCGCCCCCCCCCCCTAATGTGGGTGAAGGAGATAAAATAACACCCACGGTATCTCATGCCTCTCGTAAGAGGCGACGAAAAGGGGCCCCAGGGGCTCTTAACTCGGAGCATGGGTTGGCGACCACAGGACCCTTAGCTGAGTCCTGGCATTAGTTCCACTTACTTGTGCCATTCTCCAGTCAACCTCTGGTGTGAAAATCTCGCTCATAGAGTCCCTTGGTGCGTGCACTTCAGTGGGCTTGGCAGACTGATATGTAATAGCAATTTCTGGCTCGGTGAGGAAAGCAACGGGAAACTACCTCACTCCTCGTTTCACTAGGACGTCGGCGTTAAGGATCAAACTACTTCGGACTGATTACTCGACATGCAATTAGTCGATACTTGAGATAAGTGTAAGGTCCTCTAAAAGGGAGGGAGTCAAGTTAGATAATACAATAGCAGAAATATTTTTATTTCATACTATGACGTCATTGGGTTATTTCCAAGACAGTATTTTCCGCACTGTTTATCGCTGATTGGTTGAATTCCCAACGCGGGTAGTCGGGGAGATCACCAAACTCCGCCAGATTGCAGCACTGTAGTTCCGCACCCATCTCGAGCTAAAATGGCGTCTCCGCATTCACAGCTCAATTCAGTACTGACTAGTGTATAGGGTAATCCATTTCCAAATATCTATCATAAAGTTCTTATTACCTTCTTAATCCAGGAGTCGATGACCATGTCTGGTAGCCTAGTGGACTGTTCACTGCTTGAGATAACATTAATTTTATGTGTTATTACTAGATAACCCCATCTTTCTTAGCAACATTCTCTCAACTAGACAAATAAATCGTCACTACATGGGTCCAACATGGATGATTTGCGTGACATTTAATTTAAAGTACATTCACCATAGAATGAAATGAAACATTGTAGGCAACAGCCAATCAAGTGCTGAAATCATCTCGCTCGTAACGTACACGTCACTTTCCGTGGCAGCTTCCAAGTTCGTAGCGTTTCATTGCAATTTTCCTTGTCAGATGAAAGTCAGGGAAGTTTCTCACACGTGCCAATGCAGTGCGAACCCCGCTGCCTGTCCGGGCCTCGTTGCTATAAATCAGAGGGACAGAGCAGCACAACGCTAACGCTAACGAGGAGTTGCCGCAGGGTCTCACAACCTGCTAAGCTCCTCTGTGTGAGACCTATGTAAACTATTACCAATCACAAGTTTTAAATGATTTATTTCACTACGCGTTTCAGACACTCTGCTGCATCGTCAGGTGCTGAAAATGGAGACATATAATTGATAATTGATCCTCTACTTGATTTACAGCTGATTGCAAAGAATATTATAGTATTTCATTGCAGAGTAGCAGCTATGTGCATTATGTCATCCATGGGTGTGTGTCGTCTCAGAAATGTACGGTTGCTGCTGTTTAATATCTATATGCTAAAATAGTTTACTAAAACCAGCCTTGCCAAATCCGTCCGTCCGTTCTACTGGACTGACTTGCTTCATTTTTGTTTTATTCTTTCCAAAATTACCTGCCAGTGAATCATGCGATATTAATGGGTCTCTAAGTTCAGCCAACTTTGAGTACGGCAATCATAAAACCAGATCATTAAATGATCACTCCAATTATTGCAGGCGAAGGTTCACCATAACCCGCAATACATTCTGCACTCAGCAGGATGATAAGCGACTAACACTTTCATTAATATTCTAATAGTAATGCCTTAGTAATGCCACTCCATGCAGCCATGTTTGATTACTACCTGTCAAGCCAGAAAGTACACACTTCCTCTCATCATGGAAGAATATTATTCTGTGCTATATACTCTTTGATTCTCTGACCTTCCCCAGCTTCTAAATATACTCAACAGATGGCAGAACTGTCCTAATAACTTACAAGCTTCTAATAGAAAACATGGACGTGCGCACAGACGGGACTAGTCTTCTGTATGACCATTGCCAGTAATAAAGCGCAGGGACAAACTCTTGGAAAAGTGGGTGTCTGCTTACCCGAACCAGTATTCAGTCAGTTGTACTAACTTGGGTAAATTCGTCTGAAAATAGTAAAATCCAGATTCGCCCGAATGGTCGAAACGCAGTGAATACTGTGTGCAAGAAGTGTTATAAACTACAATACCGGTATTAAACGTTCATACAACTATTGGAAAGGGTAGACAAACAACATGACTACGACAGGCGTATTTATAACCAATGCTGCGGGCCCACTAGTTGTTGTTAAATATTCATTTTCATTTTTATGGATTGGGTACGTGTTGAAGATGAATGAATTATTGTCTAATAATTCTCTAGAGTTTCTAAGATGTTCAGTTGGATGTGCGTGTAAAACAGTGAGATAATTTTGTACATTTGATACTTCATTGCCTGTGTCACGTGGATTTGCAGCAACCTCTGATTCTTTATGCTTATGTAGCTGAAGTACCGCCAGGTGTTTTTGAAATCTAATGTCAAATGCTTTTCCAGTTTGTGCAATGTAAAAATATTGACGGTTTTTATAACTAATTGTATATACACAAGTCTATTTGAATTTATCTCTGAGTGTGGTAGAATCGGACCCAGGTTGTTTTGGTTGAGAAGCTGATAATTGTATTTTGCTTCTTGAGGGCTGTGGCTATCTCACAACCTAAACAAGAAACCAGTTATTAATTATTTTTTGTATAAATTATTTTTCCCCTTATTATTCTTGTATATGCCAGTCTCCCGGATGTTGACGATGCCTAATACTTTTCGGTCTTCTCTAACACGGTACAATTATTGTCCAATGCTCTGTATAAGAGTCTAGTCTTCAATATTGTCTTCCTCTTCCCCTTTGCCCTTAAAAATAAGTTGCAGAACCATGAATTTCTCGCCACGATGTATGTATATATATATATAATATGTCCTGACTGACTGACTGACTGACTGACTGACTGACTGACTGACTGACTGATTCATCATCGCCGAGCCAAAACTGCTGGACATAAATAAATTAAATTTTGGGAATACATTTATATTACAGTGTAGGTCTGTCGGTAAGGGGGGTTAAATATTTAAATGAGTATATCTGTATCTGAAAAACTTAATAGTTTACAGACTAAAAATTAGTATTTGGAATCTCCTTTAAAAATGCAGACGCATGTAATTTTGGGATGAAAATAAGTAAAAAAAAAGTGGTTGAATCCTTTTTATGAGGATACTTATACCTCAAAAACTAAAGATGTTATAGAAGTGAAAATTGGTATGTGGAATCTTCTTTAAAAATTGTAAACACGTAATTTTTTTGCGTTCGTAAAATCCATTTAAGTCCGCCTCTGTGGTGTAGTGGTTAGCGTGATTAGCTGCCACCCCCGGAGGTCCGGCTTCGATTCCCGGCTCTGCCACGAAATTTGAAAAGTGGTACGAGGGCTGGAACGGGGTCCACTCAGCCTCGGGTGGTCAACTGAGTAGAGGTGGGTTCGATTCCCCCCTCAGCCATCCTGGAAGTGGTTTTCCGTGGTTTCCCACTTCTCCTCCAGGCAAATGCCGGGATGGTACCTAACTTAAGGTCACGGCCGCTTCCTTCCCTCTTCCTTGCCTATCCCATCCAATCTTCCCATACCTGCACAAGGCCCCTGTTCAGCATAGCAGGTGAGGCCGCCTGGGCGAGGTACTGGTCATTCTCCCCAGTTGTATCTCCCGACCCAAAGTCTGAAGCTCCAGGACACTGCCCTTGAGGCGGTAGAGGTGGGATTCCTCGCTGCGTCCGAGGGAAAAACCGAACCTGGAGGATAAACAGATTAAGAAGAAGAAGAAGAAGAAGAAGAAGAAAATCCACTTAAGAGGTGAAAAGTGGTGAAAAAAGGGGTGAATTTTTAAAGTGAGTATATCTCAAAAACTTAACATGTCATAGACGTGAAAATTGGTGTTTGGATTCACCTTTAGAAATATAGAAACAGTATTTTTTTGTCTTCGGAAAATCTACCTAATGGCAATGGGGGACCGAAGTAAGGAAATGAAAAACATTGAATTATTTTTATGAGGATTTTTATATCTCAAAAACTGAATACGTTACAGACGTGAACGTTGGTATTTGGAAACTTCTTTAAAAATAAAGAAACACGTATTTCTTGTTTTTCGAAAATCCACTTAATGAGAAGGGGGAGGGGTGAAAAGATGTGGAAAGGGGGTTGAATTTTATTTATGAGGATACTTATACCTCAAAAACTGAAGATGTTACAGACGTGAACGTTGGTATTTGGAATTTTCTTCAAGAATAATGAACACGTATTTGTTTTCGGAAAATTCACTTGATAATGTCGATGAATCAACTAGGCGCAATTCAGCAGAGCGGTTGAAACCAGCTTTCCAATACCACCAGCGACCCGCACAATGGTAGTACTGACGAGACCGTCACCAGGTCAGATCTTCCTGCACGTTTCCTTGACTACCAGTAGTGTCCGTTGTAAAGCCCCACACTTCCAATGCATATTACACTTTTCTTTGCAAAGGGTTGAGGCCATGTTCGCCAGAATTACGCCGTGGTTGGATGGTCTTCTAAGCTCAATCCGGTGTTCAAATACGTCCTGCGGGACAAAATTCCGGCACCTCGGCGTCTCCGAAAACCATAAAAGTGTATTGCGGGGCATAAAACCAATGACATTATTATGTCAATGAATATTGAATTTTCACGACCGCTTTGTAATCGAAACAGACTTTCAACGTATTAGGTTGTGTTACGTACATGTAGTACGTGTTGAAGAGATGTTAAGTACAGAGCAAAAAATGGCCAGCCGGACACCAGTGGGATCCCAGTGGGATCCGAACCCACAACCTCCCGATTTCGCGTCGGTTGCTCTACCAATTGAGCTATGGTGGCCTAGGCTATCTTTGTTCTGTTTGAAAGGATCTGAGCTACAGGTCTGGCACTGCTGCTAGCACACTGTAGAGTGCGTTTAAGTCGCCCGTTGTGGGGCATGTCAACACGTACTACATGTACGTATAATAATAATTTCGTGTGGCTATTTCTAGCCGAGTGCAGCCCTTGTAAGGCAGACCCTCCGATGAGGGTGGGCGGCATCTGCCATGTGTGGGTAACTGCGTGTTATTGTGGTGGAGGATAGTGTTATGTGTGGTGTGTGAGTTGCAGGGATGTTGGGGACAATACAAATACCCAGCCCCCAAGCCAATGGAATTAACCAATGAAGGTTAAAATCCCCGACCCGGCCGGGAATCGAACCCGGGACCCTCTGAACCGAAGGCCAGTACGCTGACCATTCAGCCAACGAGTCGGACACTACATGTACGTAACACGACCTAATACGTTGAAAGTCTGTTTCGATAACATTATTATGTTTTACGTTCGACAAGAATTCATTTTCAACTACCAGCCTGTGCTAAATGTAACTTACACATGATTTCTGGTAGAAAATACATTATTACTATTTGAATACTACGAATACATTGCTTTCACTTTGAAGCCTCAAATGAACAACCTGTAACCTGTATTTTCACAGCAACAACGAGTGAACTCTGTGAATACAGAAAGCATCCACGAGACATTGCGCGGTATCGCTCTTCCTCTCCTGCGTGGTCGGCTCGTTTCTAGACACGAGTAATGGATCGCTAACCTGCTGCAGTTTCGGCCTCCAAAACGTGCCCGTTTTCTCAGTATTTTCTTCTTATTATTCTTATCGTTTTTTGGCCTTTGAGTTGGCTCTTTACCCAGTAAGCACACTTTTTTGTGTTGGTTCGGCAGTCTTTTATATCTGTAAACTTGTGATCAGGTTAGGATGTTAGGAGTTTGGTTGTACGGTTGGGTTCTTGAGAGATGATTGAAGTATATTTAATAGTTTGATAACGTACAGAGGGATCCAGAAAGATGTAGACACTCCTTGATGGTCAATATTAATGGAACAATGGCATACCGTTACAATTCCTGAACGGGGGCTGGTGTTCAAAGTGACCCCATTAGCAGCCAAACAATGTCGATGCCGCTGAACTGCTGACCGAACTACGGCCGCACAGGACGCCTCAACTCGTTCAGTGTAGCTTGCTTCTGTCCATAAACTTCATTTTTCAAGGTCTCCCATAGGTAGAAATCAAGAGGTGTAACGTCCGGGTACTCAATAGCTCCTCTTCGACCTATATATCGTCCAGGTAGATTTTCATCCAAGAAGGCTCTGACATCTCTGTGGTAGCGAAGCGGAGTGCCATCTTGTAGGTAAAATCTTTCATTTCCAAACACCTCTCAGATGGCAAGTAAAATCGATGTTCGCAGCATATGAAGATACACCTCTCCAGTTACGGTACCTTCAAGGAAGAATGGGCCATCAAACCGCGCGATGACACACCGGGTGGATTAACATGTTTGTCCACGTGAACGTGAGTACACGCAGTTGTGGCGGTTTATCCCGCCGTCCAGTTTGAATTGCGCCTCTTCAGACCTGCAAACAGTTCATTCTCGCCATTCACGTGACCATCATCTGTTCAGAAAATAATGGACTGCGCTACCGAGCAAGAATTGAAACGATATGTCCTTTTGTTCCAAAGATATTTGTTACAAGTGAACCATGTAATGCGAGTGGAATGTATTTTTTTTTGAAGGCCTTGTTTGTAAAACATGATATGATGTTTTGTTTTTATTGACCTAACCTGTACTGTATAATGTTGTAACATAGGCATTTGTAAATAGTAGAATTCTGTCTATAGTTCCTGGAAAGATCCAGAAAGTTACATAACCTTTGTACAGGGTGTGTTACTTTGTTGGTATGTGTTCTAGAAAGTGTGTTCTGTCTATTCTGGAAAAATACGACTTTCGCGATCATGCGTATTCTAGAATGTTAGTCAAAGTTCGCGATCGAAAGTAAGGTTGTGATTGGTGAGTCTAGGTGGAGATAGGGAACTCGTGCACGCTGATTGGCTGCCTCCAAGGCCAGTAATTCCCATATATAGTGAGCAAGGCAGTGTTCGAATGAATTCTGTATCCTGAAATCTGTCGGTCTTGGTGTATCTGTCTGCGAGCAGCCTTTCTGGATGACGTCCCCCTGGTTTTCGGGATGGCACACTCCTCGGGTAAGCACTCTTGAATTCCTTTCCTGCTAAAATTTCGGTAATGTTCCGATGTGCTTTTCATACAGGAGTCTGCCCTAACCTCGCCTAGATTCACCAAATTAGTTACTTATGACGCCTTAGTTTTTCGGCTGGACTTACATGTTCGTTTCCGAGGCATTCCCATTTCTTGTTTCACTAAAATATGTATATTGTAGTTTAACTTTATTTCCCTTGGGGTTTGCCTCTGATAGTTCTGTATCACCTTAGGTACGCTAAGTTTTGGATAACCTTTTCACATCACTGTATTTTGCATTGTACAACTACATTGGTAAATAGATGTATAGTAGATTTGAGTTTTGAATTTACACTGCTACGAAATAAGCTATGTACATCACTGAACTTATAGCTCGCAACTCGGAATTGTATGCGAAATGTATTTGTAAAATTATTTGGTAAATAATATTCTTCGAATCTAAGGATCACGGCCATTTATTTCGGAATCCGCTATCTAAGCCATGTCCATGCCTTTGGTAGGTTCCCAGCCCTTTCCATCTTCCCGGTTTGTTGTTCACTAGTTGGCCCTACTGATGTTTACATACATGTTTTGTTGGAGATCCGCGTAATGCCAAACTACTGTTCCGAGTGTGTAGTGATTTCTTATATTGTGTAGTTTGCTCTCACCTTCCCCTTTTAACTCTGTTTTGTGCCTTGTTTTGTGTTACCCCTGTAGTCTGAGGTAGCAATATTAACTATCAAAGAGTGTCTACATTTCTCTGGACCCCTCTGTATTTTAATTTTTGTGTGATTTCATTATTTTACTCCCTCTAATTTAACATTGTGTTTCTTCTGTATTCAATTCGTTGAGTATTCAGTACTGTTTATTTTCGTACAAAGGTTAGGTGAATAGTCTTGAATATGTTTTGGTCGTGTGTTATTTATTATCTTACGATATTGGAAGTATTATGAAATTATACTGTAATGCTACATTCATCAAGGAAATCGGTTAGTAGTTTGGCTGAAGGATCTGTAAGAGTGTGGGTGAGACAAGCGATGCTTGTCGGTAGTTGAATGTTATTGTCAATGAGTTTTTGGAAGAACAAATCTTTGATTTGAGTGGATTGGAACAAGATGTGATTGATGGTACCAATATTTTGTTGTCATGGACAAATGTTTGTGTCAGATAAGTGGAATTTGTATTTACATTCAGGTGTTAGGGCGTGATTGAATCTTATTCTGATTATAGTAGTGATGTGTCTCCTTGAGTAACTTATATGCCTGATAAGAAACAAGGGACTCTCTGCAGCGCATTTTTCTCAGTATCTCAATGGAAGGTGGAAGTCAACAGAAGTCATGACCACGGCCTACTAGATCTCTCGCTGCGCTAGCCAGGGCGATGCATCAAGTCGGCCGTGACATGATGTACGTAGTTCGAACTCATGCCGACAGAGAGAGCTATGCGTGTCATCATGGCGAATATGAGCCAACTACTACGCTGGAAGAAACGGATTTTCTTTTAAAAAGTACAAGAGTTGTGGCAGTGAGTGTTTCATTGCAGTTTTTCTCGTGACGTAGATATAACAACCTGTAACACACCAGTTTCAGCTGTTAAAACGCTCTCGGTTTCTCAACATCGCTGTGAAAGAGGGATTTTCTACAAACGACAGAACGAGTAAGTCACTTTTGTAAATGTCTGTTATGTTCTACTTGTTTTAGTGTGCTGACTGTACTGACCAATCTTTCGATTCAAGCATAGTGATCCCGTTACCATCCTCAGTTGATGCAAACAACACATTGATTTCATACTTTCATCCTCAGAAATCAGTGAGGGATTTAACGTATGTTTTGTAGAAGCCATTGCTCTAAATTATTGTAAGCTATAGCCTATCTGTTGGGTTAATTCCAGCCCAGCAGAGACGCAAAGCCGCAGTTCTTTTCGTGGAGACAGTATCCGGAAGTTAATGGAGCCACAGAAGGCTAGGAATGTGTCCTGCTCTCTTGTACTGATTGCCAGGTCAGAGGTCAAAATCGCAGCCGGCGGCTGTGACCATTAACTGGGCCAGCGGGCGCGACTCGCCCAGAACACGACTGTCCAAAATATCGTGGGCCACATGTGGCCACTTCGGTCTGAGACTCGGATTTCTATGACATGACGTATTTAAAACTTCGTCTCGTTTTACATGTTCAAGTTAAATTAAACACATGTCTACCCGTTGTGGACGGGATTGCGTAGTTTTTATTGAGCATATAAATGCACATTTTACTATATTTTATCATTAAATCGGTCAGGTTGAGTGGCTCAGACGGTTGAGGTTCGATCCTGGCTCAGTCCTGTAGTATTTGAAGGTGATCAAATTCGTCAGCCTCGTGTCGGTAGATTTACTGGCACGTAAAATTAAATTAAATTCCGACACCCCGGCGTCTCTGAAAATCGTAAAAGTAGTTAGTGGGGCGTAAAAACAAATAACATTCTTATTATTATTATTATTATTATTATTATTATTATTATTATTATTATTATTATTATTATTATTATTATTATTATTATTATTATTATTTCTTTGTGCCTTTGCTGGCAGGATGTAGTGTTTACAGTGCACTATGTCTTGTGGTATGGGCTAGAATAAATTTGTTACTTTCATTGACCTGTCTCAGTCTCATCCTTGGCTTTGACAATATGAAAGTGACTGAGGTATGAGCGATGCCAGTAATGCCATTCCTTATGCAGCCAGTCCCTGCTGTGAATGGTGTGAAAATATCGCTCATAGGGTCGGTTGGCGCATGCATTTCAGTGGGCTTGGCAGACTGATATGCAGTAGCAACTTCTGGCTCAGTGAGGAAAGCAATGGGAAACTACCTCACTCCTCACTTCCCTAGTATGCCTCTTCAGTGACACCTAGGCTATCTGTGACAGCTGTTGGTGGAACTGTAGAGGATCAAACCAGCCTTCGGGCTGAATACTCAACATACATACATTATTTCTTTTTTCTTAATCTGCTTACCCCCCAGGGTTGGTTTTTCCCTCGGACTCAGGGAGGGATCCCACCTCTACTGTCTCAAGGGCAGTGTTCTGGAGCGTGAGATTTTGGGTCGGGGGATATAACTGGGAAGAAGGACCAGTACCTCGCCCGGGCGGCCTCACCTGCTATGCTAAACAGGGGCCTTGTGGGAGGATGGGAAGATCGGAAGTGATAGACAAGGAAGCAGCCGTGGCCTTAAGTTAGCTACCATTCCGGCATTTGCCTGGAGGAGAAGTGGGAAACCACGTAAAACCACTTCCAAGATGGCTGAGGTGGGAATCGATCCCAACCTCTACTCAGTTAACCTCCCGAGGCTGAGTTGATCCCGTTCCAGACCTCGTACCACTTTTCAAATTTCGTGGCAGAGCCGGGAATCAAACCCGGACCTCCGGGGGGTTGCAGCTAATCACGCTAACCACTACACCACAGAGGCGGACTCATTCTGATGTCTTCTGTGAATAAAGTTTCGTTTAGTAAGACATAGGTCAGTCTTCATGGAGCTGTCTTCCCGATATCCAGGATTCGTTTCGCATAACGAGCTTTAGCTTTCTCTAGCGTTGTCAGGTCGTTAATTTTAAGTTTATCCCACATTATAAGTTGCTACTGGTGCAATAGCTGTTTTAAATAGTATCATTGCTGTTTTTGTTGAGAGTGTTTGTGGTTGTTGAATGTTTTATTGCTGATGTTGTTCTTTCTTTGATATGATTGTTAAAAGATGCCAATGGTAACTCCGAGATATTTGCTTGTCGTTGCTGCTTGTTGTTTATAGGGCCCTAACATCTAAGGTCATTTGTTTACTTTTGTCATGATTTATTTGGAAGTAATATTTTTCGAATCACATTACTGGCGACTTCTCCTTTTCCTACCGCTTTTTCCCACACCTGTGGGGTCGCGGGTGCGAACTGTGGTGCACATGTGCATTTGACCCTGTTTAACGGCCGAATGCCCTTCCTTACACCAACCCTATATGGAGGGATGTAGTCACTATTGGTTGTTTCTGTGGTGGTTGGTAGTGTAGAATCACAATACTGGCGAATAAATGTAAACAAACACATGTAAAAATTAGCTGTAAATAAACCAAAAAACAGTAACAGTCACACACATGTTTAAGACCATTGTACCTCAAGCTAGGTTTTCTCTATTTCCTGTTTAATTTTTATTGAAAGACCCTGCATGTTTTTACAAGTTTAAGTCATATGTTAAGAATTCCATATAAACTTCCGACAGTAACCCCATCTACAAGAAATGTTAACATCCCTCTCCATTCTCTAGATTTAGGCCCTTTGGCACATTGACATAGGCTAGTATAGGTGAAATATTCAATTTGTCGTACAAGGACAAGACAAAGCTAATTTTAAGCCTCACGAGGCGTAGAACAAAACCATGTTTTAAGGACCTAAACCCAGTCGTTCTGGAGATATTGACATCACACTACCCCGCTCTAGGAAATGGATGAAGAAATGGCCAGCCGCAACCATGGCACCGTTAGCTCAAGGATTCTGCAGTAGAATACAGGCGCGGTGTTCGAAGTAGGCTCGTGAGTAAATGTAGGCTAGGCGGAAGAGATTCTGCTACACATATGACTGTCTCGAAAAAAGCACTGTGGGGGTAAGCCACCCCTACGGGTTGTGGTCGGGAGGGGGGTGCATATATACAAATAATCAAGAATAGTGCCGAAACCAGCTGAGATGAGCAGTGATACTCCGCGTGTCGTATAAGTCCAAGTTCAGTTCCCATCGGCATGGGGTGAGAAGGGGTGAAAAAGTCCAAAATGGCCCAGTTTATGGATTTATGTGTGTGCACCCCTCTGAGCGGGAGTGGATAGGGGATGAAAAGTAATAGGAAACGACCAATATTAAAGAAGAATCCATTGTTTTCGGCATCGCTGAGATGAATGTTGACACTACAAGCTCACCCGCATCGGCATGGGGGTGAGAAGGGGTGGAAAAGAAAACATCCAAAATAACCAAGATTATGGATGAATGTATGTTCCAGCATAGCTTTCAAACAAACAAACAAACAAACAAACAAACAAACAAACAAACAAACAAAAAACGACTGTGGGGGCAGGACTCCGTGACTCTTTGGATGCCGTTTAACTCATACCTCAGGCCAGTCGAAATGGAGGTTGAGAAGGGGTGGGAAAAGAATTTCCAAAATGACCGAGAGTGTGTGTTATATTCCAGTATATCTCTCAACTAAAATTGGTGCACACATGACTTACTATCTGGAAAAAAAGTACGTGGGGTAAGCACCCCTGGCGGAGGGGATGATACCAAAAATAATCGAAAACGACGAATATTACTGTCGAATCCATAGATTTATGGGTCGCTTAGATGAATAGTGACACTCTGGATGTCGTCTTAGTTCAAGTTCAGCACTCATCGGCAGGGTGATTCAGAAGGGGTGATAAACAAAATGTCCATATTCACCGAGATTAATGTTGTTTACACAGTTTTCGGTGTCGCTCAGCTGATTAGTGACAGTCTCAGTGACAATTGGAATCGTCTACATCGTATCTACAATACGAAGCGTAAATACACTACGTTATAACTTATTTTTATTAAAGTTAGAAAGGAACAACTACTTCCCAGACAATCTGGGCTGCCTCAAGGAAATACTTTAAGGCAAAACAAAATAATTTTAAGCTAAAACGTAAAATTATACACTTGGCAATATTTCAGTTTTAAAATTTACAAAACAATCAATCAACGTCACAATTAAGATAACTAAAAAAACAAAAAAACACTTGAAATCAGTAATACAAATCCTAAAAGTAAAAGGTGTGAAAGATAAAATTACCAAAATTGTAGATGTACTTGTGTACAATATCTTCCAGAATAGCTTTCAACCAAAGTTCATAGAAATACGAATTACTATCTCGAAAATATACGGGAGGAGTAAAACACCTCCTAGCAAACCTAAGGGAGGGAATGGTGTACAAGAATAATCAGAAACGACCAATATTAGCGTCCAATCTATAGTTTCCGCGGTCTCTGAGTTGTATTGAGGCACTCTGGATGCCGTTTAAGTACCAGTTCAACTGCGTAGGCATGGCGAAAAGTGGTGATGCAGAAAATATCCAGACTTCACGAGATTAGTTTGATTAACGAGAAAATATAATCTATAAGACTTGAAATTAGTTCTTAATCAGTCAACTTCACAATAACGAAATCTACAAAAATTCTCTTAGCACATAATTAACAGGTAATATACCTAAAGGAAACAATAAAATGCCCGGGCAGCGCCGCGTAATATAGGTAGTAGAGTAAAAAGATTAGCACTGAATTTCAGTAAGGTACCTTCAGATTGGAAGTAAACTGTAATTGCACCTATCTATAAGCGAGAGAATAGGAAGGATTAAACAACTATCGAGGTATCTCATTGATCAGTATACCAGACAAAGTATTCACTGGCATCTTGGAAAGGAAGGGGCGATCCGTGGTTGAGAGGAAGTTGGATGAAAACCAGCGTGGTTTCAGACGACAGAGGGGCTGTCAGGATCAGATTTTCAGTATGCGCCAAGTAGTTGAGGGATAACATTTATGTTTATGTTTCGTAGACCTAGAGAAGACATATGACAGGGTACCGAGGGAAAAGATGTTCGCCATACTGGGGAACTATGGAATTAAAAGTAGATAATTAAAATCAATCAAACGCATTTATGTTGGCAATTGGGCTGCTGTGAGAAGTGATGGTAGAATGAGTTCTCGGTTCAAGGCACTTAAAGGGATTAGACAAGGCTCTAATATTCACCTTTATTGTTCATAGTTTACATGGATCATCCATTGAAAGGTATCAAGTGGCAGGGAGGGATTCCGTTAGGTGAAAATGTAGTAAGCACTCTGGCCTTCGCTGACGACTTCGTCTTAATGGCAGATTGTGCCGAAAGCCTGCAGCCTAATATCTTGGAACTTGAAAATAGGTACAATGAGTATGATATGAAACTTAGCCTTTCGAAGACTAAACTGATGTCAGGGGGTAAGAAATTCAACAGAACTGAATGCCAGATTGCTGATACACAGCTGTAACAGGTAGATAATTTCAAGTATTTAGGTTGTGTGTTCTCCCAGGATGGTAATATAGTAACTGAGATTGAATCAAGGTGTAGTAAAGCTAATGCAGTGAGCTCGCAGTTGCGATCAACAGTATTCTGTAAGAAGGAAGTCAGCTCCCAGATGAAACTATCGTTACATCGGTCTGTTTTCAGACCAACTTTGCTTTATGGGAGCGAAAGCTGGGTGGACTCAGGATATCTTATTCATAAATTAGAAGTAACAGACATGAAAGTAGCGAGAATGATTGGTGGTACAAACAGGTGGGAACAATGGCGGGGGTACTTGAAAAGAGGAGATAAACGGTAAGTTAAAAATGAACTCGATGGATGAGGCTGTACGCATAAACCGGCTTCTGTGAAGGAGAATGATGTACTCTCTTGCAAAATGAAATGTCGTATGCCTTTTAGTGCTGGGAGTGTCCGAGGACAAGTTCGGCTCGCCAGGTGCAGGTCTTTTGATTTGATGCCCGCTAGCGACCTGCGCGTCGTGATGAGGATGCAATGATGATGAAGACGACACATACATCCAGACCCCGTTCCAGTGGAATTAACCAATCATGGTGAAAATTTCCGACCCTGCCGGGAATCGAACCCGGGACCCCTGTAACCAAAGGCCACGGAGCCGGGCACGGACTCTGTTATGCAGGGTAAGAGAAGTAGAGGGACATCAAGAAGACGATAATTAGACTCAGTTTCTAACGATTTATATATAAGAGGTATAGAACTAAACGAGGCCAGAGAACTCTTTACAAGTAAAGGGTTAGTAAATACACAGAGGCTTGCAGACCGAACGTTGAAAGGGATGAAAGTCTAGATATATGTATATATGAAATAATAAGAGGGAATAGTAGCTGCCTGTGGTGCTTCAACCTCAGTAAACTTAACACTACGGTACCTTGTTTTCTGCTCTTACAAATAATGTCATTACACTTCACTATCACCTGTCCAATAGGCATTCACAAAACAGTCAAAGCTTTCAACCTTCTTATTTCAATTACAGGTCAATTTCAATGTTTTTTTTAATGGAACAACAGCCCCGAAGGGTTTACCAAGTGATCGCAGATTACGAGGTGACATGTGGTCAGCACGTTGATTTTAAATGTAAAAAATGACAGTTTTTCAAAATCCAGTTGTCATATTCTAAACCGAACTAAGTCGATACAAAAGCAAAATTTTTTGTTAAAATTAATCCATTTTCACTATAACACTTTCGGACGTTATGAATGAAAGAGTAAAATATAACTATTTTCTATAATAAATAGCGCGTACAATGTTCTTCTTGCTTAGAATATCAACAGCAAATTCCTAATATT
Source organism: Anabrus simplex (assembly GCF_040414725.1). NCBI lineage: Eukaryota > Metazoa > Arthropoda > Insecta > Orthoptera > Tettigoniidae > Anabrus > Anabrus simplex. The sequence goes on along the minus strand of NC_090275.1, from coordinate 9,535,372 downwards.
CTTTTGGCCTTTTTATTTGGACGAATTACTGCTCCCGAAACTTCATTTAACGATAACATTTTCTTATGAAAATAAATCCGAAATAACCAAACACAATCGTTTACATTATCTGTCAGTAATACGTGTAAAAACCAGCAAAAAGAAAACTGTTATACCAGCCATGACTTAATAATAAAATATGCATTTTTTTGCTAGTGGCTTTATGTCGCACCGACACAGATAGGTCTTATGGTGACGATGGGATAGGAAAGGCCTAGGAGTGGGGAGGAAGCGGCGGTGGCCTTAATTAAGGTACAGCCGCAGCATTTGCTTCGTGTGAAAATGGGAAACCACGGAAAACCAAATTCAGGGCTGCCGACAGTGGGATTGGAATTCACTGTCTCCCGGATGCAAGCTGACAGCCGCGCGACCCTAACCGCAATATGCATTTATATGACCAATGAAAACGTCTCATCGTCTTCACGAAAGCTGGACATGTGCTGGAAAATGTTTGTAAAAAGACAGCGGGATAAAATCATGACATGTCATAGAAATGCAAGCCCTACTTTATGCCTTTCGTTCGTCTTCTGCTGGCAGGACGAAAGTCAATCAATCACTACTGATCTGCGTTTAGGGCAGTCGCCCAGGTGGCAGATTCCCTATCTGTTGTTTTCCTAGCTTTTCTTAAATGATTTCAATGACATTGGAAATTTATTGAACATCTCCCTTCGTAAGTTATTCCAGTCCCTAATCTCCTTCCTATAAATGAATATTTGCCCCAGTTTGTCCTCTTGAATTCCAACTTTATCTTCATATTGTGATCTTTCCTACTTTTAAAGACGCCACTCAAACTTATTCGTCTACTACTGTCATACCACGACATTTCTCCGCTGACAGCTCGGAACATATTACACAATCGAGCAGCTTGTCTCCTTTCTCCCAGTTCTTCCCAGTCCAAACTTTGCAACATTTTTGTAACGCTACTCTTTTGTCGGAAATCACCCAAACAAATCGAGCTGCTTTTCTTTGGATTTTTTCCAGTTCTTGAATCAAGTAATCCTGGTGAGGGTCCTATATACTGGAACCATACTCTAGTTGGGGTCTTACCAGAGACTTATAAGCCCTCTCCTTTACATCCTTACTACAACCCCCAAACACCCTCTTAACCAAGTGCAGAGATCTGTACCCTTTATTTACAATCCCATTTATGTGATTACCCCAATGAAGATCTTTCCTTATATTAACACCTAGATACTTACAATGATCCCCAAAAGGAACTTTCACCCCATCAACGCAGTAATTAAAACTGAGAGGACTTTTCCTATTTGTGAAACGCACAACCTGACTTTTAACCCCGTTTATCATCATACCATTGCCCACCGTCCATCTCACAACATTATCGAGGTCATTTTGTAATTGCTCACAATCTTGTAACTTATTTATTACTCTATAGAGAAAAACATCATCCGCAAAAAGCTTTACCTCTGATTCCACTCCTTTACTCAAATCATTTATGTATATAAGAAAACATAAATGTCCAATAATACTGCCTTAATCATTACAGGGTCAGAGAAAGCTTCGGCTACTCTAATTTTCTGAGATCTATTTTCTAGAAATATAGCAACCCATTCAGTCACTCTTTTGTCTAGTCCAATTGCACTCATTTTTGCCAGTAGTCTCCCATGATCCACCCTATTAAATGCTTTGGACATGTCAATCGCGATACAGTCCATTTGACCAGAATCCAAGATATCTGCTATATCTTGCTGGAATCCTACAAGTTGAGCTTAAGTGGAATAACCTTTCCTAAAACCGAATTGCCTTCTATCGAACCAGTTATTAATTTTGCAAACATGTCTAATATAATAAGAAAGACTGCCTTCCCAAAGCTTACATGCAATGAATGTCAAACTTACTGGCCTGTAATTTTCAGGTTTATGTCTATCACCCTTTCCTTTATACACCGGGGCTACTATAGCAACTCTCCATTCATCTGGTATAGCTCCTTCGACCAAAATCATTTATAGGGGAACACACTAAGCAGCGTAATTAAAAGCTGCCGACGAGACCATCTATCGAACAGGAGAAAAAAAGAAAAGTTTTCAAATTTCAGAATGAAAAGCATAACGTGTTTTGTTAAAATTAACCAATTTTCACTATAACGTTTTCAAATTTTACGAATGAAAAGTCTGAGTACAGAATTACGCCAAGGTGATCATCATTAGGATGTAATGTTCACACTCGCCATAGAACAATGGCGCTCGATACTGGACATCCTTGTAGCACGGTCATTCGTTCCAGTCGAGTCGCGATCTAAATTAGCGTTGCCATATTGTAGTGTCTATCGATATCTGAAGACCTGTCATGCGTGTTATTGCTACTGGACACCCCTAGGCCATTACCACACACCGGGTTCCGCCAGCAACCCCAAAGAAGATGGAACGTCATAAAATACAAACCAAGTTTCCATAGAGCCTTTCTTTTTTCCTCCTGTTCGATGGATGGTCTCGCCGGCAGTTTTTAATTACGCTGCTCAGTGTGTTCCCCTATAAATGATTAACAACTCACACAAGAGAAACGTCAACTGTCATATTCGAAATTCAACTAAGTCGATGCGCAAGTATAACATATGTTGTTAAAATTAACGAATTTTGACTATAAGATTTTCAAATTTTTCGTATGAATAGGTAAAAGATGAACTAAGATGTAAAAAGTTAAGTGTTTTCTATAATAAGTGTGTAATATTTACTTTCTGTTCGTACATTTATAATTAAAACTACTATTTAACAAGTTTTAGCATTTAGTAATAAATACAGGTCGGTCGTGTACTGCGTTAGAGCGCTCGGAAGTTGAGGAAAAAGACGAAGCGCAACATAATATATGTTGATTCCGGGTCATTGTAGGTCAGAAAATGATGGGTTTCATTTGACCATCTTTTTGCCTTTTTCGGCGTTTATTGGCTTATTGGTCCTTTTTAGCCTTTTTTAGGTATTGACGGCTTTCTTCACTTTCCTTTGACTACATTTTTACTGCTGATTCTCAACTGGAATCATCCCTAGTTGATCCATCACCTCTTAAACATCTTTTGTATAATTGTACAATGTCTGAAAAGAGGAAATGAAATGAAAAGAAAAAATGAAACTAGTGCTTGAAAAACCAGGGGGTATCAAATTATGAGCAAGATATCTGAAATATTGAGTGAGTGTCTTTGAAGAGGAAGATCTCACCTGCTTCAAGCATGAACCCTTAACATGTTTCTCTCGTAAGAACCTGGACATGACTATTGTCATATTCTGCAAAGCCAAGTGATTCAGTTGCCCTAATTTCAATTTCTTTCTCCAGGATGTCCATTGCGGGTTCGCTGAATTCATTGTAGGTCGAAAAAACCATTTCATTCTAAATTCTGCAAGTACTATTTTAAGAAACACGGAATTCTTTAAATTATATTAATCTACAAGTATAACTTATGCTGACGGTAGGAAGAATGCCACTCTTATATTTTCGCACTGTATGTTGTAGGCTATATCACCAATATTTTGAATTTTTAAATATTAAATTCTTTCTTTCTTTCTTTCTTTCTTTCTTTCTTTCTTTCTTTCTTTCTTTCATAATCTGTTTACCCTCCAGGGTTTATTTTTCTCTCGGACACAGCGACGATTCCAGCTCTGCCGTCTCAAGGGTAGTGTCCTGCAGTGTGAGACTATAGGTCGGGGGATACAACTGGGGAGAAGGACCTGTTCCTCACCCAGGCGGCCTCTCCTGCTGTGCTGAACACAGGCCTTGTGCGGGGGGAGATCGGAAAGGATAGACAAGGAAGCGGCCGTGGACTTAAGTTAGGTACCATCCCGGAATTTGCTTGGAGGAGAAAAGGGAAACCAAGGAAAACCACTTCGAGGATGGATGTGGCGTTGCCTACGAGATACACCAACGCCGGGAAATACAGCACTCTAAACTTGTCTCGAGATACTTCCGACAAGCGCCGCTAGAGTTCTCCTTACTATTCTGTCTCGCGCGCTCATTTCAACACGTTGGTTTGCGAAAAACTATAAAATTTAATTAAAACTAGTAATTTCAGAGGACACCAAACAGATATAAGATAAAAAAATAGACTGAGAGCAATTGTATGACTTATTTTCTAGAACGTAGGCCTTTGTCTCACACTGTGTTAAGACGAAATAAGTAATTCACGAAAACTTCGTGATCAGTTAAGACAAGTACATATCAGCAGCATTGATGTTCAAATGATCACAAGAAACAATTCATTTAATCTCATAGAATATTATCTATAATGTATGACGTACCGATACATAAGATTAGCTTACCTGAGGTGCAGGAAGTTATCAAAATTTCAGCACTTTGCGGTTCAGAGATTTCCTTCGGAAATTCTTGAACGCATCATCCTGATCGGAAATTTTCGATGAAGTTCAGATATCTTAAAACGTTTTTCTGATTTCATTGCCCGTATCCTACTTCTCAATTTAAATATTGTTTCCCTTAACCTGGTATTTGACTTTCTCGTCAATAAATATTTCGATTTAAAAGAGCTACTCGTAGATTGTCCTTTACATAGAAACAAGACTTGTAACCCTTTTTCGTTTGTGACTGGTGTAGAACCGTTATTTGTTGAAGATATATCATTATCTGAATCAGAAATTCTACTAACTTTTGATGGTACGCCATTTCTGGGAGCTGGATCCTTCCTGCGCTTGTTACTGTTCTGTTTATGAACAGGGTACACACTAAAAACAGAAGGAACTTTGTTGGGAAGAATTCGCTTGATTGATGTGCTTACACTAAAATCTGACTTTTTTTTGCTAGTTGCTTTACGTCGCACAGACACAGATATGTCTTATGGCGACGATAGGATTGGAAAGGGCTAGGAGTGGGAAGGAAGCATCCGTGGCCTTAATTAAGGTACAGCCCCAGCATTTTCCTGGTGTGAAAATGGGAAACCACGGAAAACCATATTCAGGGCTGCCGGCAGTGGGGTTCGAACCTACTATCTCCCGAATACTGGATACTGGCCGCACTTAAGCGACTGCACCTATCGAGCTCAGTGAATCTGACGTATTAAAATGCGAGCTACACACTCGATAAGAATTGTTAGGTACCTAAAGACATCCTAGTTTATCACCTTGCCTGGAAATGGCTTGCCTCCACTTCTCTCTTAAACCGCGCTCCGAAGGGAAGCTATGAAACGTCACATTTTCTTGCTTTTTAGCAGTATCGGAAGTACACAGAGGTACACAACAGTTCGCCATCTTCTTAACCTCACATACATACACGGACAGAGAAAATACTGACAATAAATTGCACAAAATCAACACAACATCACTATTAGTCCGCACATCACAATGTTAAAAGTCCGCCAAGAACAGAACGGAAACCTGACATCTAGCGGCCAAGCCGTGAACACGATCGGGCCGCTTTTTCAGCGGCAAATTGCTTCCTATTTCCCGGCCTTATGTATCTCGTAGGCAACGGATGTGGTGGGAATTGAAGTCCCCACTGATCAGTTGACCTCCTGAGGCTGAGTGCACCCCGTTCCAGTACTCGTAGCACTTTTCAAATTTCATGCCAGCTAATCACACCACAGAGGCGGACAAAACATAAAATTATGAATTAATTTGGATCGCATTTTTACGTCCTTTTTCGCGAATTTTAGTTTTTTAGGGTTTTTAGGCAATGTACATGTCTTGCTGATAAATAATTCGATAACTCGCTCCGTTGTAATTTTATCAGCCAATCAGATCGCTTTGTGAGGTCACGTGGGTTCAGACAGCCCTAAATATGAATGCCTTCTTCAGTTGATAACCATGTTTCAATCAGTTGGTCTAGGGGTAACGAGCCTGGCCATTACCAGAGGTCCCGGGTTCGATGCCTAACAAAAAAGTCAAAAGTTATTCATGATGTATATTTTGGGTGTATGCCGTGTAACAAACTATATATAAACACTCTCGGCGCGTTTCAAAAGGAACCTTGTTTTTCTTCATCAGGACAAAACAGAAAAAGGAAACACGACGCATCAAAGGTTGCTAAGAGAAAGCAACAAAGAACTTAAAATGCTGTACTAAGATGTAATAGGCACGCCATTTTTGCCGCATCCTAGGACAAGGAATGGCAGCAGTAAAGCATCATTTTCTGAGGGTTCAGATAATAGGCAGCCATGATTCACTGGGGTTGTAGCCTGTATCGCGGTTGAAATGATCTGGGTGTTTACTTATTTCAACCGCCTCCATGACGATTCTAGGGCGATATTGTTTTATACGGGCACTGATACACCTGTTAGAGTACACATCGTTCTCGAAGTCTGACACAAGTATCTGTAGATACCAGGTTGTTGCAACTTAAATACCCTCTGCTTTACATCCCTGCTTGATGCCATGCAGATGTACGTACCGCCCTAGCGCCTAACTAACCTTTTACCCTTTAATGTCACCTACACAATACCAGCATCCACATGCTTGACTTGACTAGTGCTGGCCGCATTCACGAAATGAAGTTAAGTGTTAAATCGGCAACAGCCAATGCCGTATAACTTTGTAGCAACATAAAACATGGGTTAATAGCGATTTTTACTGTACTTTTATATCTGGAAACAGGAAATTCGAATTTGGAAAATTAAATTAAACTTCTAAACTATTTCTGTTATAATTAGAGAGTGCTTGAGGATGGCATTTCATGGTATTTTTTGGAAGGAATTATGTGATATTCAATTATAAAAGATACTTCTGTCTGTCATAACGAAATTCATGAATATTTGGTAGGCCTTTAGGGTACAAATCTTCGCACACGTGTGGGGTCGCCCGTGTGAACTGTGGCAGGCTTGCGGGTTTGGTCTTGTTTTATAACTGGATGCCCTATATGGAGGGATGCATGTTTCTGTGGTGCGTTGCCTGAATATGAAAAGGAGTGTGCTGGAACAAACACCGAGCCAGAAGAATTAATCACACGCGATTAAAGTCCCAGACCCAGTCGGAAGTCGAACCTGCGATCCTCTGAACCGAAGGTCTCCACGCTGACCATTAAGCCAAGAAGTCGGACTCTCGGGCACAAATGTCTGCCCCAGTCTGCTGTTGGTAACTACGGGCTAAATGGCGTATGGCTTTTAGTGCCAGGAGTGTCCGAGGACATGTTCGGCTCGCCAGATGCAGGTCTTTTGATTTGACGCCGGCAGGCGACCGGCATGTCGTGATGAGGACGAAATGATGATGGAGACTACACATACACCCAGCACCCGTGCCAGCGAAATTAACCAATTATAGTTAAAATTCCCAAACCTGCCGGGAATCGAAGCCGGGACCGCTGTGACCATTTAACCATGGAGCTGTAGAGTGTGATAGGTATGTTCCCCGCAGCACTGGCGTCACGGGAATGTTTCCCACATATTGCCGGATGGTATTTTATTAAGAGCAGGCCATAAAAATGGACCATCGGTCGCTAGTTGAAGCATGGCAAGGGTGTCCAGCCTTCGTTCATAGGACGAGAAGTCAGGAATAGTGCCTCCTTTATTAGTTAGATCAAAAGATTCCTGTCCGCTTGATGCTATTCTCGACTTTGTCATGAATTTAAGGCTATTGCTGTGTAGACGTCCGCCTGTTGGTATTTTCTGATGGATGCAGCTGTCTCTGAGCACAGTGTAGCTTCCACTGAAGCCTCAGCCTCATCTTGTTCACAAGATATTTGCAGTGTTGACCTCCCCTCGCCCTTTCTCATATTATTTAATGTGGAACTCGGAATAGTAAATACAATGAAAACTTTGGAGTCAGTATAAAACAAAAACACTCGGTATGTGACTAAACCGGACAAATAAAGGAACCTCCTCAGAACTCAATGCAGAGTAAGCGTGTTGGTCCTCCACGAACCCTGAGGCAGTCGAGCTTGGTCAGTACCAGATTATTGTTTCTGAGAGCAAGTGCAACTGGGCACCCATCCTCTATTCACACTCCCGCGTTTAGTAGCTCACCTTCTCACCCGACTCAGTCCGATCGCATTTGAAGATGCTCAAATGCACCAGCCTGGTTCCGTACCACTAAAAGAAGTGGCGTGGAAAAAATCCGGCACCGTGGCGTCTTCGAAAAGTGTTTAAAGTCGCTAGTGGGACATAAACGTTATGCCCAAGTAAGGACTAAGAAGCTTATTTAGCACAATGTTTCTTCGTTCGTTCACTGGGTGCATTTCCGCGTTCTGCACATTTCCTGTGAAAATGTATGGTTTCCTCTCTTCTAGACCTTCGAACGAAACAATAGTTGCGGTTTTTCAGGAATTGTGCTAGCCTGTTGTTATCCATTCTGTGTAAGTGTCCGTAAAATTTTAATCGCCTTTTGACACAAATATGCCTTAGGGCTGGGTGGTCATTCGAAAATTTGTGGGACGCGAGAAAAAGTGTGACGGAAGTGACGTCACATTAGTCGTTACCGTAGGTCTTGGTCGCCAAAGATGCTGCGACTATCGCCATCAATATTTGAGTTTCATTTATTGAAAGTTAGCTTTTCGCAAAGGGAAACGTTTCTTTTATTTTTCTAGTTGTACCTGTGTTTTTTCTGACTTGATAATTTTCCTTTGTTTCTTTTCCATCCAAATTTAATTTTCGTATTTTGATCCTAGGACTTTTTTTGAATTTTCCTCTCTTTTTTCAATGATTTTTTATTTGTGACCTGTCGCTAGTTATTATTATTATTATTATTATTATTATTATTATTATTATTATTATTATTATTATTATTATTATTATTATTATTATTATCAGAGACAGCTACATGTCAGTGTTGCAACTCTTTGGTGTTTGTTGGAGCATAAGGAGTTGAAACTGAGAGAAACAAATCCTACACAACTGTGAGGTACAGGTTTATAGCGGAGAATGCGAAGCTATAGGAAGAAATATGTTGCTGACCTACACATACAGTATGTGTGGGTGGGCAGTGCGTTCACCAACATTACTGGCAAATATTGTCAGTGTTCGTTCTCTGATGGACGGTGGGACACGCACTCTACCGAATTGTCAGGCGAGATTGTAGCAGTAATTTGTAGTGTTTGGTAACATCACCGCAGGAGACGTTCCTCTAACCACACAACATGGCGCAGATTGATTGAGCGTCACCTGAGGGACCACAGCGATCACAGGGGACCGTCTCAGTCTGGTGCGCTTGTCTCTGTTTACCTCTTGTAGCCTACAGAGTGTCCTTCTAAGTCTGCTTCTACTTAACAATAATCACCATCGCCATCACTCTTCATTTAATAATGAATTAATTAATTAATTAATTAATACTCTTCTTTCCCAGTCAGGGATGACCACCAGCTGAGGAGAGACTATTCGCTTATTGTACTCGTAACTATTACAAGGGGTTAGTTTTTGATACTACTTATTACAAAATACCAAACACATTCCAATTACCAAACAAATGTTTAAAAATATACGTAAATGTTGTATTTAAGCGGTTCGCCTATTCAATACACATGCATTTATTTTGATCTACAACATGTTTCTTCCCGCAACGGACATCGTCAGCTAGAATATTTCACAAAATACATCAGATTAGAATCATATTAATAGATTGGTAAGACGTGAGTTAAAATATTACAAGGACATTAAAAATAATATAATATAAAATAAAATAATAAAATAAAATAATATAATTGCACATTTGAATTAAGTTCCAAGTCATTTTATAGTCAAAAATATCGATGAGAATATTGTTCATGAAATTATTGATGAAGTCCGTAAAAGTTAAAAATATCTTAGATTAACCATTGATGTTGAGTAAAATCCTTGAATTACAATATTTCACGACTTCGGGCTCATTTTGACTTTGAATCCGGAAGCAACTCATTCTTCAATGCGATTTGAAGGAACTACTTCCAAAGATCATTTGGATCCTTTATGTCATGAAATATTGTAATTCAAGGATTTTACTCAACATCAGTGGTTATTTTACGATGTTTTTATGATTGCACGTGTTAGTTTTTACGGACTTCTTCATCAAGAATTTTATGACAATTCTCATGGATATTTTTGACCCTAACATGACTTTGCAACTTTAGTCAAGTTTGCAAGGATACTATTTTAAATGCCCTTGTATTTTAACTCATGTCTTACCAATCTGTAAGTATGATTTTAAATCTGATGTATTTTGCGAAATATTCTAGCTGATGATGTCCGTTGCGGGAAGAAACATGTTGTAGATCGAAATAAATATTGGATAGCCGAACTGCATAAATACAATATTTAAGTATATTATTAAATATTTGTTACTTGATTTTAAGTCAATACGGGTTTAAAAATGAAGCTGTTAAAGCGTATTACTTATAATGTGACAAGAAATGTTCAAAATACATACCCAATAAATATTATTTAGAATTATCTTAAAAGCTACGCAACCTCACCCTTCTGAAGTACTTCCTGGACTTTAATTAATGTAGTTAAACATTTACAATCACTGGATGACTCCCTTCGTACATTCAATAATCCTAGAACAAAAAGAAAAAAAAAACACTTGGACACGACTGCGAAGACTGCACTACAATTTGTAGTGAGCCCGATGGCCAATGGTTACATTTCCCTTGTACGCTGGGACTACTATAGCAATTCTGCATTCATTTGGTATAGCTCCTTTATGCAAACAGTAATCAAATGAATATTTCATAATATATGGCACTCTATCCCAACCGATTGCCTCTAGCAGACCCGCAGGAATCTTATCAATTCCAGCTGCTTTCCTAACGTTCAACTTTCGTTTTTGTTGTTGTAAATGTCTTTATCATCACAGGTAAATCTCACTACTTCGCCAGTATGTATAACCTCTTCTACCTCGATATTTTCCCTACATCCAACTTCCGTATCTACCACCCTTGGATTGTTCATGTACAATTTAAGGAAAATAACTAATAATGACAATCTTTACTTGCTGCTGACCGCATGGCGTCCCCTTCAACATAATTTAGAAAAGAAACTCAACTCCTTCAACAGAATATAACAGATCGCAGCTATGAACTTGTTATCGTAACTCTACTACGTCTAGATTCTTGTTTCACGGTAACGCTATCTTTAGGGCAAGTTCTTGTAATGGTCCACTTGCTGCAGATTCGTATTTTCTGTCTGACATTAAAACTTGTCAGATTTTATTTGCTCTCATGCCTGAAAACCTACAGATTATCAAGTCTAATATATGCGTGTAAAACTATTTTCGTAGAGACTAACGCCCTCCTAAAATATTGCTAAAACATGTGGTGTGATCTGACTTCCGGAACGAGGAGGGTTGTTCTTACGAGGGCTTGTTTTGTAAGCAGCTGTTAAGTATCTCTCGTGAAAGCGATCACATGCCCACTTTATTAGGCGAGATTAATACAGAGCCTTGTTATTTATCGTTCTGTTAAAAAAGAAAAGTCTGGATTACGATGATGGAGCTGGGCCATGTGTCTTGACAGCTGTCTTCTCTTGATAATGAGGCGAGAGACTTTCCTCGTGTCGCTGATAAAAGGGCATTGCTGCCCTTCTTCCTGGGATAGATCTGCTGTTTCCTAAAACAAGGCGATTTGAAAGTTTCAATTTCTCGTGTTCGAAATGTATTTAGAATTAGCTAGCATGCACCCGTCGTCGGCGGGTTAAATTTTTACAAAAGCCCGCGAGCGTCGTCACGCGATCGGTCGCGCGTATAGATTTTATCTAACACAGTTTTTTTTTCTGATATAATGATCGAATTCTGTATAGCTTTTTGTATTTTTAATATTTTAAAGAATGAATTAAGGTTATCTCCCATTATTTATAACGTTTTCTTTCTCTAACATGCCTTTATTGTAAATATACACAGTCTAAAAGTACTAATATCAGTGGCGTATACTGAGGGTTACCAAAGCTATCGGTGAATCCCAAACCTCAATTGAGAGCGATGGAAATCTAAAGCACATTATAATGTAAGCATCTGAAACATTGTTCCATTTTCAAAACTTGAAAGCGGTGAGAAAAAACGTCGCACGTATTTCTGAGAGCTAAGCATCGGAGACTGATATCGCAGCCCAGACTCTCGTCCCTCTCCCCTCTACTCAACCTGTAGCGGCTTGCTGCTGTATATTGGATATAACGGGGAGAGAGGTGTGCTAGGCTTCGGTCTGTCAGATCGCCACTGCTAGCTCATCTCATACTTCTGACTTAATCATATAGATAACAGAGTGCTGTCCGACTCGTTGGCTGAATGGTCAGCGTACTGGCCTTCGGTTCAGAGGGTCCCGGGTTCGATTCCCGGCCGGGTCGGGGATTTTAACCTTCATTGGTTAATTCCAATGGCCCGGGGGCTGGGTGTTTGTGCTGTCCCCAACATTCCTGCAACTCACACATAACACTATCCTCCACCACAATAACACGCACTTACCTACACACGGCAGATGCCGCCCACCCTCATGGAGGGTCTGCCTTACAAGGGCTGCACTCGGCTAGAAATAGCCACACGAAATTATTATACAGAGTGCTGGTATTTCACTCCCGTTTCCTTCTACATCCTTGTAGGAATACACTGCAGGGCTGCTGTTATAGGAACAATACATTTCTATTTTACAGGTACAACTGCTAAAATGGAATGCAATCTTTCAGGTTCTTTTTTGTTGGTTGGAATCGAACCCGTGATCATGGGTCAGACACCACCATTGATCTCCTGAGGAAGCTAATAAACCAGTGAACGATGGGTACGACCGCTGTAAAATTCAACATTTGTATTTAATAATAATAATAATAATAATAATAATAATAATAATAATAATAATAATAATAAGGGTGCATAGCATCTGTGTAGCGTTGGTGGTATCCCAATGAGGATAAAATGAATGGCGAAGACGTCATAAACACCCAGTCCCCAAGCCAGGGGATTTAACAGTATGAGGGGGTTGATTCTGAAAATTGATCCGGGGCCATCGGACCAAAGGCAAGCATTCTATACATTTAGCCACAAAGCCGAACTTTAATTTGCTAAACCTTCGGCTACCATCTCCACTGATCAGGGGTTGAGCATTGGCAGTATCTTGTGAAGCAGCTTGACAACACAACAGGCTTCTCCGTTGGCTATTGGCTGCAGCTCAAAACGCTGAAGGCTTGACGTTCACTAAACCTACCAACGAAAAGGGGTAACCTAAGTCTAGTGGTAGCCCACGTCTTGATCCCAGCATAAGCCACTGATCAATCAATCAATCAATCAATCAATCAATCAATCAATCAATCAATCAATCAATCAATCAATCAATCAATCAATCAATCAATCAATCAATCAATCAATCAATCAATCAATCAATCAATCAATCAATCAATCGATCGATCAATCACCACTGATCTGCATTTAGGGTTGTCGTCCAGGTGGCACATTTCCTAGTCTTTTCTCCAATAATTGCAAAGAATTTGGAATTATATTCAACATCTCCCTTCGTAAATTATTCCAATCCCTAACTCCTCTTCCTATAAACGAATATTTGCCCCAATTTTCCCTTGAATTCCAACTTTAACTTCATACTTCTTTTTTTTTTTACTTTTAAAACACCACTCAAGCTTATTCGTCTACTTACATCATTCCACGCGAATGACAGCTCGAAACATACCACATAGTCGAGCATCTCGTCTCCTTACTCCCAAGTCTTCACAGCCTAAAGTTCGCAACATTTTCGTAACACTACTCTTTTGTCGGAAATCACCAGAACAAATCGTGCTGCTTTCCTTTTCTCGTATCAAGTAGGAGTCCTGGTGAGGATCCCATACACTGGGGCCTTGCCAGAGACTTACACGCCCTCTCCTTACATCCTTACTACACCCCCTAAATACTCTCATAACCATGTGGAGAGATCTGTGACCTTTTGTGACAACCTCCTTAATATGATTTCCGAATATACTGCACTTTGCTCTGTACTATTCCTTAGTATCTAGTCAAACAATCAGCAGTAACAACGTTAATATTACGGGGAATTACCTTCAGAAGACCAGAGATGAATGCTAGTCCAGATGTGATGCTCGCCATGTCAGTTATTTCTCTTCTACCAAACGTAAAGTTTGTAGGAGCTTTAATATAACTTGCCTTGTGGGTGGGGGCAGTAGAATAACACCCACGATATCTCCTGCCTGTCCCAAGAGGCGACTAAAAAGGCTCCAGGGACTCTTAACTTGGGAGCGTAGGTTGGCGACCACGGGGTATTTAGCTGAGTCCTGGCATTGCTTGTGCCAGGCTTCTCACTTTCATCTGTCCTACCCAACTTCAGTTGATCAACTCTTGTTCATTTCAGACCCCGACTGTATTAGGTCACGAGGCTTAGGGAGTTTTTCATTTTCATGCTCATAGTGGACTTTGTCTTTCTTTGGCCGATACCTTCCTTTTTCTAATTGTCGGATCCCTTCTGTCCCCCCCCCCCCCCTCTGATTAGTGTTATCGAAGGATGATTGCTCAGTTGTACGTCCTCTTAAAACAACATTCACCACCACCGCTGTGACAACAATGGTGCGGCACCACATTCTCTATGCGGTCCGTCCTTAATGTAATAAGTGGCGGCCGTAAGAATATCCTACTTTGAAGGGGGTATGCGAAGTAGCTCCTTTGGGAAGAGCTTTCGCATTACTGGCCATCCGCATGGGCGTTTGCAAGACTACTTTTTATTTATTCTCTCTCGACCGCGCGTCAAACTTTCTGTTTTATTTTATTATCTTCTCCATTTTCTACCTTGAAAGCCTTGCAGGCGGCCATGGACCGGGGGTGACAGTGGCTCTTGAGCGGCAGTGGTCTAACGCCGGGGATGTCTTGGTACGACCGCGACAGAGTAACCAGTGCCGAAAGGAGATATGGGATTGCCTGGTGGGTTTAGGGAGGTTTCTCATAACTTCTCCTTTACGGAGGGGTGGAAGTAGCTGGCAGAAGACTAGCCTTTGCACCTCAAGTTATTCTGTACTCTTGTACTAGGCTATGTTCCTGCGTTAGTACTCGCTTGTCGGTCATTTGTCCAAACAGGTAGGTCACCACGGGCTGTGAGGCGGGGCGGAGCCTCACGGCACCCCCCCCCCCAACTAAAAAGACACATACAAACACAGCTCTATTCTCTATATATCACCTAAAAAGGTAATCCTTGTCGAACTTGGCTGAGCGATGACCGTCCGACCAGGCCTCCAGTGATTTCCACCTGTTCGGATCGTTGATGAAGCACGAGAATGAACGTCATGACGTGGTTTCAGAAACTGGAAGCAGATTTCTGTCTTAACCAAAATCGATGTCTTGATGTAGAGGAACAAGAACTTGGATAAGAATAGTGAGTATGTTGAATAACAATATGTACTACTATGTATTCTTTTTTCTGCCTGCTGCCTGTAAAATCAAGTTTTTCCGTGCAAGATCTTGTTTCCTTATTTTTTAAAAGGCCCGCCATCGTTGAAGGGTCTGCCTTACAAAGGCTGCACCACTCTTAGTAATAAGCCATACAAAATACACTCTGGGGTGTACAAAATTCCCTGTACTTGCTGCAGGGAATACATTGGCCAAACGTTCCGGTTCCACTGGTACTCGTATCAAGGAGCACCAACGTAATATCCGTCTCAACCAGCCAGACAGATCAGCAATAGCTGAGCGCGCCCTATCAACTACTACTAACGTGTTTTCATTCCTTTCTTGAAGGGGGAGATGAGCCTCTTAGACGGTGACGCCGTCTCCCAGACTAGGAGGTGGTTGGAGAAAGTGAGGGGGTAGACGTTCGTTGCCTATACTAGGAACTGTCTCGGCATTCACCTTAGTGCAGGAGAATGGAAAACCACGGAAAACAATTTTCAAGATAGCCGAAGGTGGGGTCGTTGTCTATAGAAGAACTGCGATTAAAATTACTATTGCTTCCTGCAAAAAAAAATACCAAGGTTTATATCAAGGACTGCAGGATAAAAAGGCGAATATATGGATATATTTTTACCAAACCGACGGCATGATGACGAACTGCGGCACACCATAACGTGCTTCTTATTAAATGTTCATAAAAGTAAAGAAAAGGGCAGACAAGACAATATGACTAGGACAGGCGTATCAAGACGAGTTATCTGACCTATTTAAAACGAGCACGGGTCTTATAGTATTGTGTGTAAAATCATGACCAAACGTTTGCTGTATTTCCACCGATCTCGACATGTTTAGAACATTGTTTACACTCTGTACTAGTAGAAGGAGCCATTTTCGCAACTGAAGTTAACTTTCACGAGAAAACATTAACTCAGAAACATTTATGCGATGAATATCACAGATTCACCCACAAAGTAAAAATGCCTACAACATGGAAGAGGCCAACAGCAGCTGCGCAAGACACACGCACACGCAGAACACAAATAACTAGTCAACAATGTCCTTGTCAATGATCGGTACTAAAATACTGCGTGTCTTTCTTTTACATTACTCACGAAGTTTGCTTTGAATTATAAATTTGAACGCATTGTTCGATTAATACCAGTATTGCTAACGAACTCTTCAGTTTCAGTAATATCAAAACTTAGTATGGATACCAAAAAGTCTCGAAACAAAATATCGATACCGAAATATAGAATATCAGTATAAAAGTATCGATAATATCGCAACATCCGTAACTGTGGGACCTCTTCTATTTTCTTTCTGATTAGTGTTAATTTAAGATGGCTGTCCAGTTGTACTTCGTCATTAAAATAATAATCATCACCACCACCGTACAGTAAAAGTGTGCCGGGCTGGGTGGCTGACCCCAACTTGGCAGGGTCGATCGTGGCTCAGTCCGGTGGTAGTTGAAGGTGCTCAGATACGTCAGCCTCGTACTGGCACGTGAAAGAACTCCTGTGGGGTTAAATTGCGGCACCTCAGCATCTCCAAAAACCGTAACAGTAGTCAGTAGGACGCAAAGCAAAGAACATTATTACTGTAAAAATGCATGAGACCGAAAAGATAGAATGTACCGATATAACTAATATTAACTGAGAAATTGTCAAGTTGTTTTCTCGCGGTACATGATAAAAAACAAACAAAACCACGATATGTGGAAATATCTCCGCTGCATACAATCATGGATATGTTTAGAAGACTAGAGAGCGACATTCAGCGGTGCAGTTCACTCCACCCACAGGGCAGACAAAGTGATCCCATAAATCGAAAGCAATAAATAATTGTCTCTCCCTTTTGCAGTGTTGAGAATTTTTATTTATATTATCCCGTTAAAATTATAGGTCATTGCTTTGTTTGTCAGTTTATACGTCGAGGTGTCGTTCTTCCCTCCTTGTGACTGGTTGCCTGGTTACGGTGTTGACGCTAAATTCCTTCAGCACAAAAATATATCCATGTCAACTGGATCTGCTTCCAACTTTTGTACATCTAATACGAGAACTATGCGGCAAGGATAGACAAAATTAGCATTTCAGCTTATAAAAATGGCATGAACTCTAGAAATATGATTATATGCAAGAGCCACATTGCAAGAGATTCGTACTGAGATAGTGCCAGAGGTTTCAGCAAAAATATTTCACAATAACCACGGCGCTGCGGCGATCATGAGTGATAGCCATTCTCTCTTAATCACAAGAGATCCTTCCAGTAATGTAGGTATCCGCTAAAGAAAGGGACAAGCCAGGAAGTGCGCGACGATGAGACACACCCTAAGCCATCTGGGTCCGAAGTGTGCAACAACTGACCAACTGTAGTCAGACAGAAAGGAGGAAAATCAGAAGCCTGAGACAAATAATTGGAAGTAATCCCAGACTCAGCTTGGAGCGCCGTGGTTACAAACCACCCTTCGCAAAATGAAAGTTCCTCGGGAGGGTTTCAACTGAGAGCAGTTCTTGGTTCATGACGCCTCCCGTGTCCAACACTCCTGTTCTCTTCCCACGTAACAACAACAACAACAACAACAACAATAATAATAATAATAATAATAATAATAATAATAATAATAATAATAATAATAATAATTTGCAGATAAACTCAAAACCAGATCCAGTAAAACCTGGACAGGAGAACCAAGAAGAGATTTTGGGAAAGCAAACTCATCAGGAAAATAAATTCAATCACGCTTCTCAGTTGGGCATAGCGATATGATGATGATGATGATGATGATGATGATGATGATATTGAGCAAGTTGCTGTACGGTTTCATCACGTAGCTATCAGCTTGGATTCAGGAGATAATGGGTTCGAACCCCACTGTCGGCAGCCCTGAAGATGTTTCCCGTGGTTTTTCATTTTCAGACGAGGCAAATGCTGGATCTGTCCCTTCCTTACCACTCCTAGCCCTTTCCTGTCTCAACGTTGACGAAAGACGGTGTGATGTAAAGCAAATTGTAGAAAAATAACAATAATAATCGTACAACGTAAGCTACCGAGCGCCTCCGTCCCAGATGGCGTTGTGAAGTAGATCTCTGATGGACGCTCCGCGGCCTTAATTAATGTACAGCCCCAGCGTTTGTCTGCTGTGAAAATGGGAAAGCACGGAAAACCATATTCAGGGCTGCTGACAGTGGGGTTCGAACCCACTATCTCACAGCTGTACGCCCCTAGTCGCACGACCAACTTGTTCGGTAGTTTTACTTAATTTTGCCGGATAAACAGCAAAATGTGTCACCAAAGATCTTATGGGTGCCGACATCTTACGGCATGAAGTCTCGAATAAAAATCTGCCCTTTAACAATCCGATTACCTCTCTCGGGTTTGAACCGACGCGACGGCAGGCACACACCTGCCACTGATCCACACAGGGCTTTCCCTTGTCTTCAGCTCACACGCTACTGTTACGAGGTATTCATAGATACGAGCCGTTCTGATACATTGGGCTGTGAAGCGATGCTAATAAGGACAGAGGGCTTTGGTTTCTACAAAAAGGCAGCAGTTAAATGTCGCTTCAGTCGATATTTTATCTCGTGAAGGGAGACTTGTTTGATCGGCGCTGTCTCCGGCCAGACAAATACCAGTCAAGATATCTCCCTCCTTGGTCCTTTGACCTCACATTTCCCTAGATATGGGAGAAGTCAAACAGGCTCCTTTCTTATCTCCATCACATGAGACGTTTAGCAGCTGCTAAGAGCAAAAAACACACGCACGCACATAACAAAGCATGTTCTCCTTAAAGGAAGTCGCGAGCAAAACCACATCTCCGCCCACACAAAGAGTAATGTGTCAATGAACCGCGGTTTTTATAATGAAGTCTACTTTGGGGAAGAAACGTAGCTTTCTGTTGTCTTAGTTCAGCCTCGAGCCCGATCGCTTACCACAGCCCTCTGGGAGACGAACAGAATACCAACAAGCCCCCCATCCGTCTCCCACTTTCTTTAAATCCTTGGTACTACTACTACTACTACTACTACTACTACTAAACTCACTCATCATTGTTACGACAAACGATCCATATCGTTCCAGGTATTATACACTTACCATTCAACCGGACGTATTATATGGATTAGAATATCTAACGTTGAACAAAACAGATGGAAAGGGAAATGGCGTATGGCTTTTAGTGCCAGGAGTGTCCGAGGACAAGTTCGGCTGACCAGAGACAGATCTTTTGATTTGACGTCCGAAGGTGACCTGCGTGTCGTGATGAGGATGAAATGATGATGAAGACGACACATACACCCAGCCCCCGTGCCAGCGAAATTAACCAATTATGGTTTAATTCCCGACCCTCTCAGGAATCGAAGCCGGGACCCTTGTAACCTAAGGCCAGCACGCTAACCATTTAACCATGGAGACGGACAACAAAAGCGATAACCAAGAAGAACTGAACAGGAAAGAAGTAAGGAAAATACTAGGGGAAATTTGGGACCCCAAAAGAATAAAGATATTTGGATGAAGGGAATAAATGAAGACCTCTGCCGCAATATGGAGAAAATTCCACGCACAATTAAAAGACGAAGACTACATTTTTATGATCACCTTCACAGAATGAACGACACGCTAACTAAGAAGATTTGTGGTTACGTCTCCGAATTTTTTTAAAAAAAGCACCACCGATTGCCTGGAAGAGATAGGATGCGATCTACAAAGACTGAAGATGACATCATAAGTAACAGGATGGACTTCCGGCGACAGAACACTCCTGCGAATTTTTCACTTTTGCAAATTCGACGTCAACCTCGGAGAGTGCTATGGGAGGAACAGAGCCAGGCGATCAGCCAGGAAAATACTGTACCGTAGTCTTAGTTTCTAGCGGCCAACTTCGTTAATAATAATAATAATAATATTAATAATAATAATAGTATAATCCCAGCTACCATGTGGGTACATTTATATTCGACGCCACTTAGGCTGCCTGCTTATCAATTTCGATGTTCCGTTTTACCCACGAGATGGAATAGGAACAGATCCCTGTAGGACAATCCATAGCCGAGTTGTTGTCAGGTAAAACACCAAGCGTGTCAGGAACGAGCGTTTACACGACATGGAAAGTCCAATTGACTTTCATACGCCCTTCAAAAAATCCGACGTCCGTTACCGGGTTTGAAACTGCGATCTTGGTATCCAGAGGCCGAGACTCCACGACTGATCCACAGAGAGCGCTCGTAAAAGCCTCGCTAAGCCTGTCCGTGGCTCTGAACTAACAGTTCAGTATATATTTTATACTTCTTGGACTTAGATTTCACACATTAGTAGGGCTGGCTTTCGAGCAACAACAAACGTACATTTCAAACGAAAATTTCATTTTCAATTTCAATTTTCATCTCAAAAAGCACTTGGTATTAGGAAGGGCCTTCCGCCCTGAGTGCCTGGGTGGGTGCAGCGGCCCCAGAAATAGCTGGGTTAAACTGAAGAAAGTTTTATTATCAATAATTTAAATAGCATATAAAGGGTAAAGTGTGGATTCAATGCGTTGTTCAGGTCGTTTTTTGCCAAGAAACTCAAAACATATGTTGCTTTTCACTTGTGTCAGGAGAAATGCCTCTAATGATGGTGTAACTACAGCATCACCAACTTTGTCGTAGTGATACAACACTTTACAAAGTTTACCACTTTGCGACTGTTAGAGGTCGCTAGTTCGTATCCAATCAAGGCCATTGTTCTTGTTGCCCACCGAACTTTGTTTTGCAAGCGATTAGCCTGTTAATGGCTGACGCGACGTCGAGATCAAGATATTTAAAAAGTTGCGGGTTAATTACTGGCTGTATTGTAAACAGAAATGATGAAGTTTCGTCGCAAGAAACTTTTAATGATTTAGCAAACAGGTTCCAACCTTGTAACGTGTCTTTTTTGTCTTCCATATGTCCGGGCTGCGGGAACATGTTGCGCGCATTGCCATGTCTCTGATTTAGGGGGCCGAATATAATGTGTTGTTTGTATTATTTAAGGGGACTCTGTCCGACTCGTTGGCTGAACGGTCAGCGTACTGGCCTTCGGTTCAGAGGGTCCCGGGTTCGATTCCCGGTTGGGTCGGAGATTTTAACCTTAATTGGTTAATTCCAATGGCACGGGGGCTCGGTGTATGTGCTGTATTCATCATCATTTCATCCTCATCACGACGCGTAGGTCGCCTACGGTCGTCAAATAGAAAGACCTGCACCTGGCGAGCCGAACCCGTCCTGGGATTTTCCGGCACTAAAAGCCATACGACATTTCATTTCAAGGGGACTCTGACATCAGAAATGGACCAAATTATCATTCTTCAATTTTATCACCGGTAAGAGTCGTTGACAGGTCAGTATTTGTACATGCAAGAGTAATTTTATCTAGCGACACCAAGATCACTTCAGTTGACAACAATGAGTCCGTGTTGTGTTGTTGAACACGTGCTTGAACACGCAAAAGTGTAATTTCCTGGGGAACCAATTACAGTTACAAAGATATTGCATGAGACCTTTTTTGTACAAAAGTGAATTTTAAGTCCACTGCTTGCTTTGTTTTGTGATAGGGTTAGCCATTTCCCTATTATTCTAGTTTTAAGTGCACATTCGGTGAAGCTCTACGTATTAATTAGTAATATTAATTATTGAACCATCTTTTCTTGTTGTTACAATTTGCTTAACGTCGCACCGTAGGTCTTATGGCGACAATGGAACAGGAAAGGGCTAGGAGTGGGAACGAAGTGTCCGTGGCCTTAATTAAGGTACAGCCTTAGCATTTGCCTGGTTTAAAAGTGGGAAGTCATCTTCAGGGCTGTCGAGAGTGGCGATCGAATGCAAGCTCACATCAGCGCGCCCCCAACCGTACGGCCATCTCGCTCCCTATATTGAACAATTACAATAGGTCAGTGTTTGAACTGAATATGAAATACTTCCTCTGCAAATTTCAGTTTACTTGGCCCTGTAGTTTAGTCGTAAGTGAGCGACCAAGGGGGGAGTTGTGGAAGACGGGTGGGTTAAGGTGAACGAAAACGAGGGCTGCAGGTTGACCAGAGAACTGTTCCAGAGGAGAGGGTAGTGAGAGGGAGAAAAGGGAGGAGGAAGTGGGTTCGGCAGGCATCAGGGAAGTTAAGGGAGACCAGGAAAGAAGGGGATCGAATGAGGAGAGTGGGGTTGAGGCTCTGGTCATTGGTGACTCAAATGTCAGGTTGTGTGAAGGAAAGGGAACCAGGGTAGAGTGTTATGTAGGAATCAGGTCAAGGCAGATTTTCAAGAAAATAGAAGGAATAGAGGAGGGTAAGGAGAAGGTGCTAATTTTCCACGTTGACACTAATAACGTAAGGCAAGGAAGAAAAGGTACTAACATAGTTGGGGATGTGTAGGACCTGCTTACGGTAACACGGAAGCAGTTTAAGCCCTCTGCGTAGTCCTAAATGGGCGTTCTCGTAACTAATAGCAATAATACCCACGAAGAAAGGGGGCCTTCAGCTAAGAAAGGATAAAGGTGAGTTGTTCAGATAGCGAAGGTAACATTACGCAAAACGTTCGT
Organism: Anabrus simplex; assembly: GCF_040414725.1. Lineage (NCBI taxonomy): Eukaryota > Metazoa > Arthropoda > Insecta > Orthoptera > Tettigoniidae > Anabrus > Anabrus simplex. The sequence goes on along the minus strand of NC_090275.1, from coordinate 9,512,573 downwards.
AAGGTCTCTGATACATCTCACTTCGCTGGAGGTGTGTCTTTGTTTCGCTGTTACTCCACTTTCGCTGCAGACAGATCAAGAGATCTTTAAACGTGTCAAGGTTGTAACCCTTCACTTGTTACGTAGCAGTGATGGGCTGCAGGTGGAATTCAACAATCACAACACTTCATCACTACGGGGGAGTCGTAATCAGGTTCGAATCCGACCATCGGTAACCCTGAAGATGGTTTTCCATGGATTCCCATTTTCACTTTATATGATAACTTACCAGTCCTACGTCTTTCCGATTTCATCGTCGCTGATAATCTCGTTAGGCCTTGCAACGTCCTACTCTTCTACCTCCGTCTCCTGTGGCGTCCAACCTCGCCCTGTAATTTATAGTTAGCTGCCAAATCCTTTGCTGGAAAAATCTGTACAAGACTTGTAATCATTCCGTAGATCGGGTACAAACAGCCGTAGTTTGTGAAATTTATCGAAAAAAAAACTTTCACTGTGGTTAAGTGTAAGAGAGATGGGAACGGGTAATGTAAGAATGTGGTTATCACCGTGTCATATAATGGTGACAGGCCAGCACCAAATGAATTTCGTATTTAAGAATTAAATGAACGATAGGTATGTCGGCGGGATGGGGTATTTTTATTTATTTATTTATTTATTTATTTATTTATTTATTTATTTATTTATTTATTTATTTATTTATTTATTTATTTATTTATTTATTTATTTATTTATTTTGCCTTGCTCAGCTTGGCGTAGTTAAGGCTACAAAGCCTTCTTTTACAGTAAACTAAAGTTAACAGCTACATGAAACTGTTACAATTAATGTTAATAGGAAATAATTTTAAGAACTAAGCTATAACAATAAGGTAACCGTAATACATATTTGATGACGTAAATTATAAATAATGAAGCTTAAGGAGTGGGGGAAAACTCTGAAAGAAATGGGAATGAGGATGAGCAGGGTAAAAACGGAATACTCTCAAGGAGCACAAGGTCTGTATAAGAAGAAATACCATTTAAATATTTGTGCTCCTACGTACAAAATGAAGGAGGACTGGAGGCTGAAATACAGCACAGAGTAAATGATGGATGGATGAACTGGAATCAACTGAGTAGAGTACTGTGTGTTCAGGTCAGCTGCAGGATGAAGGGAAATGTCTACAAAACTGTGGTGAGACCGTAGATGCTTTATAGTGTAGAAACTCGGCCAATCACAAAATCCCAAGAGAGAAAGATGGAAGCGACAAAAATGAGAATATTAAGATGGATGAGTTGAGTTACAAGAAAGGAATGATTACATCAGAGGATCAGTGAATGTAGGACACATAGGAAAGAAGGTTCAAGATGGTATAACATGTGCAGAAAAGAGTCGATAATCTGCAAATTGAAGGGCCAAGGAGAGAGGAAGACGAGAAATGAGATGGAAAGACACGGGGATCTATGAGAAGAAAGTTACAAGAGGGAAGAAGCATTGGAAAGACATTTATGGAATAGTAGAATCAACGCTGACCCTACGTGACGTGGGAAAATGCTGAGAGAAAAAAGAAGAAGAACTCACCTGGTGTGGAGTTCCAGACCCGCGCAGCGCCTACTGTCAAGGAGTGAGTGGTGTGTGCAGGGATGGTCAGAGCTTGGTATAAAAACGAACTGGATGCTAGGTAAGACACTGGGTGTGGGAGGGCTGTCTGCTGTTGTTGGTCGAACCAAGAATCGTCACAAAAAATGTATTCTCATACCAGGGAAAGAAAACAAGAAATGAAGACATGCGTTGCAGTTTGAAATAAATTAAAGCTGCTAGTATTCATCATAGGTGGAAATACTGGCGTATTTCTTTCGAAGTTCAAAATGAAATACAGTACAATTGCTGTCCCGGATAGGAATTGCCCGGGGTGTGGACATGGATCCGGGACGACTCTTAACCCTACTAGAAACAGACACAATCTTGTTACTGTAAAACGACAATCACCAGGCACAAGAGTGTTACTAGTCTAAAAATAAATCAGTGAAGTAAGTTACTTACACACACGAGCTTGTTGGAACAAAGCTTGACCAGCAGACTCCTTTTGCCGCACAAATCCCAGCACTGCAACAGAAATGAAACAAGCTTCAGCATCTCTTTCCGGATCGGGTCAGGGATCTCAGACGATAAGTTCATGTAAAGCAAAAGTATATTATAGCTCAGATTAACATAAATATGTCTTAAGGCTGGAGGAGGGTGGGGGGGGGGGGGTGGGGGCTCATCTGAACATTTGTGTCACGAAATTAGCAATGCAGAATGTGTGGCGCGATACTCCTTAGCAACCGTGCAGGCTGCGATGTGAAGTATTTAGTGATGACCGAGTGCAGCAACCTCGCTAAACTCCATCATTTACTAGAGAACCAACCTCGGTTTCGAGTTTACCGACGTTTAACCGCGGTATAATGTTTACCGCCCCTAAGAGAACGGTTATCTAAGAAAACTGTGTTGAAGTTATATTTATTTGTGGTTTGTGAAAAAGATTCCAAAATGGAACTTAATAAGATCTACAGGTTATATCTCCAGTATCTTAATCAGTTTGAAAGGAATGAAAGGGGAGTTATAGAAGAGAGGCGGGACTTGTTTGAAGAACTAAGCGATGTATCGTTCCAGAGATGATTTCGATTACGAAAGGAAACAGTGAGTTATATTTTAGACTAGCTTATGTACCCGTGCTTTGCTACGAAATTCTACATTGTATACAAAATTCTAGGTTAGGTAGTGTACACGTTGTGAGCAAGATTGTATTAAATTGCAGAGCTCTTAACGTTACCCTAGAAACGCGACGGGGATGTCACCAAACGTATTTTCTCATATCAAGACTGAGTTAGGGAATTTTCATTGTAAGGGTAGGCCCGCTTGCCTACCATCAGTCACAATCAGGTTGGGGAGTTTTCATTATAATGGCAGACACTCACTCTCCACCAGCCGTTTTACGTCCTCAAAAAGACTGTCCTAGTGGTTTTCCCAACTGAAATGAACATAGGTCATTACAGTGACGTCATTAGGTATGGCGCGATTAAAATCAATGCTTTCATATGAAATACTCGATCAAATGAAAAACCACACATTTTCTCACTTTTAACGAACAGTATTACGCTGCCGATCTAACAGTCCAAAGTTCCGGCCGCAGACAGCCGTGATCAGTGAACACTCTTTGTCTTTTTTTCGGCGGGGGGAGGGGGTGGGGAGTCGAATAGTGGAGAGTCCCAGGGTAGAAACTATGCCCTTTTACTAATCTGTTTCCTAGGAGTACCCCATAAGTCGGAAAATCTCAATTCACTACACTGGCGGCGGAAAAATCTATCTGACTTGGAGGCAAATTTTTTCTCCAAGCCAGAGGAGAAACCCCCTCTTCACTGCTAATTTGGAATAAAATGAATGTAGAATTTAATAAAAGTGAAGAGGAAAAAGCTTCTCTTAAGAAACGGCTCTTTTCAGGGTTGATTTTGAGTTATTTAGTGAATTGCGGTGCTATAATTTGGACCTAAATTGTAATTCTAGACCAGGTCATAATACTATTATTACTGTACTACTGCTACGTGAGCCTCTGCCTTATGTGTGCACACTGCTCATTCAAAACAGCACGTCAGAGTAGGGATCGAATAGCTGGAATACTATGATGAACCAGTGTGTTACGTGCCAGTAGTATCAGAAAATGTACGGACCAAAGAAATGGCATGCTAAAGAAGAAAATTTTCTAACTCCCCAGCTATTTTCTGCCAATATTCAGTCAGATTGTTATACTCGGTACGCAGTAGCGATCCTATCTATCGGAGTTGAGTGGCGCATAAGAGACAAAGAACATCACAACAAACAATGGTCAATGTAATGTTATTGTTGATCAATGTTACGCGCTTTCGATACTGTAGGCCTTCACATTTAATCTTCTTCCGACTCTGAAATACCACTCTTATCATAGTCGGTACGGTAAAACTGAATAAAACATAAATGATCGGAAATAGTATTCTCTATAACTTTTGTTATGTAGTGCTTTTCAACAGGACCAATAACATAAGTATTTTAAAATTTAATTTTAGGTTCATTCCCCTAAAATACAATTTTATCCAGGGTGAATAAAATTGTTTATAGCTTGGACTGTAGTTTCTTATTCCCTATATACCGATTTTCATTAAATTCTGTTAACCCATTTTCTCATGGCTCGGTGTTGATATGGACTTAGCAACAAAAATACAAATTCATTAATATATTTGTTATCAAAGCCTGTGCGGTAAAAATGTATAAGACATAAATGATCGGAAATTTAATTATATATATCTCTAGTTATATAGTATTTATCGATAGGACCACTAATAATATGAATATTTGCGAATTAAATTTTAGGCCTTCCCCTAAACTACCATTTCATTCAGCGTGAATAAATAATTTATAGCCTAGATTGTAGTGGCTCATCCCCCGACTTTACATACCGATTTTCCTTAAATTCTCTTCAGCCGCTTTCTCGTGATTCGTATACATACATACATACATACATACATACATACATACATACATACATACATACAGACAGACAGACAGACAGACAGACAGACAGACAGACAGACAGACAGACAGACAGACAGACAGACAGACATTGCGGAAAAGTAAAAAGTGCATTTCCTTGTCACTGTGGACATGGCCGATAAAGAAATGCCATTTTATTTTCAAATTCTGAGCAATGTACAGACAAAACTGTTATTTTATATACATAGAAGATATAACTGGTGAACAGTTGGAATTCCCTAGTGGGAGAAACTATCCGATATCGCCTTGTGATAGTTCTGCTGTTCTATGGAGCTGGAACGTTTCATGGAGTGATCGGTGACGTCTGTGATGTTGACAGAACAACAGCATGCCGCATAATACATAAGGTTTCTGATGTAGTTGCCTCGTTATCGCCACAGTTCATTAAACTCCGACTTAACGCAGCAGGAACAAAGAGAGGTTATGGAAGGTTTTCACAGAATAGCTGGGTTCCCTGGTATATTGAGTGCGCTGGACTGCTCTCATGTGAGAATAGTCTCCCGGAGGTGAAAATGTAGAGGTATTTAGAAACAGGAAAGGTTATTTTTCTCTAAACGTGCGAACTGTGAGCGATTCGAACCTCATTATAAGATGTATAGTAGCAAGATGCCCATGTTCGACTCACGATAGCACTATATTTCATGATTCTCGGCTGAGAGCGCGTCTCCAGACGAGAAGTAGCTAATGGTTATATTTTGAGTGACAGAAGTTACCCATGTAAATCCTTCCTCTTTACACCTATTCAAAATCTCACCTCCCCAGCAGAACAACGTTATAAGAGAGCTCATATTGCCATAACAAGTGTAAACGAGAGACAAGTGACTGTCGAAACGATCACTGCCTTCTGGATAAACTAAAGACAAGTGACTATCTGGGCCGTACTGTAGCAAGCGCGGGAAAGCAATCAGCTGATCGTTAGTGGGGGGGGGGGGGGAGTTTAGCACGTGAGTTAGTTGAGTTACATGTGAATTCTTCGCTGTTTTATTGAAATCTTTAACGTTGGCCGCATGTTTACTTAGATATATATCAGACTGAGTCTTTATCGACTGCATTATTAAGTGAAAAGTCCAAAATTAGTGAAGAAGATTTAGTGTGAGCGTGTATTCATGTGAGGCTGTAGATTAAGAATATCGCTCTGCAGTGTTTTAATTTTGTAGTTTATTTGTGTAATGTTATATCCATAGTGTAAAATGAATTTATTTAGTGCATTCCGCGTTTTATTACGAACCACGATGTGTATATAATTGAATTAAGGTTATCAGTGAGATAAATCACCATGCTAAGAGTTGCTGTGTGCCCGGTTGCAAAGCAAATTGAATGAATGAATGAATGAATACTGATCTGCATTTAGGGCAGTCGCCCAGGTGGCAGATTCCCTATCTGTTGCTTTCCTAGCCTTTTCCTAAATGATTTCAAAGAAATTGGAAATTTATTGAACGTCTCCCTTGGTAAGTTATTCCAATCCCTAATCTCCTTCCTATAAATGAATATTTGCCCCAGTTTGTCCTCTTGAATTCCAACTTTATCTTCATATTGTGATCTTTCCTACTTTTATAAACGCCACTCAAACTTATTCGTCTACTAATGTCATTCCACGCCATCTCTCCGCTGACAGCTCGGAACATACCACTTAGTCGAGCAGCTCTTCTTCTTTCTCTCAATTCTTCCCAACCCAAACTTTGCAACATTTTTGTAACGCTACTCTTTTGTCGGAAATCACCCAGAACAAATCGAGCTGCTTTTCTTTGGATTTTTTCAGTTCTTGAATCAGGTAATCCTGGTGAGGGTCCCATACACTGGAACCATACTCTAGTTGGGGTCTTACCAGAGACTTATATGCCCTCTCCTTTACATCCTTACTACAACCCCTAAACACCCTCATAACCATGTCCAGAGATCTGAACCCTTTATTTACAATCCCATTTATGTGATTACCCCAATGAAGATCTTTCCGTATATTAACACCCAGATACCTACAATGATCCCCAAAAGGAACTTTCACCCCATCAACGCAGTAATTAAAACTGAGAGGACTTTTCCTATTTGTGAAACTCACAACCTGACTTTTAAACTAACGATCAGCTGATTGCTTTCCCGCGCTTGCTACAGTACGGCCCAGATAGTCACTTGTCTTTAGTTTAATTCTAAACGAGGATATTACACTCCAGTATTTGTGTTTCCTTCTGATGAAGAAAGAGTTAGGTTATGGAAGAAGTTGATCTCCACACAGTTGTGTGTATCAACCAATTTACTGAAGACTAAATCCTGAGGAAAGTAAGTGCCTCGTCCAGATGGTGACTTAAAATTTCTTATAATGTCAAACACATGGGTAATATTAGATATATTTTTATGTAATCAGACTTACGACTTATTTGAATTCGATGTATCTGAAAATTCAAGTCCAATTTATGCATTTTACCATTTTAGGTAGAAATGTATTGTGAAATAACACTGCTGAGATGTTTCCTATCAAATTTCATATCATAGGCAATAGAATAGGGTTATTCCATAAAAACTGAATATGAAAATAATTGTATAGGCATTATTTGCTGTTTAAAATCTACATTTTGCAACAGTAACTGAATTTCATGACAGTGACTGTAAATGTTTTGTTGTTGTTGTTGTTGTTGTTGTTGTTGTTGTTGTTGTTGTTGTTGTTGTTGTTGTTGTTGTTGTTCTTGGAGGTTAGCTTACTCGTAATCTTTCTTGCAGGTACTATATTGGTGGTACAGAAATAATTTACATTTTTAGCATATTGTATTGGTAATTGGTTGCTTGTTTTCTATCAGTGTGTATGATGTGAATGTTCCAGTTGATAAGAAAATGAATAGAAATCGCAAGAATATGTCTCAAACTCTTAGACTGTACTCATGGAAACGAAGGGATATACGCGAGAAATAGAACGTTACGGGGAAGGATATGCATTGTATGTCAGAACTAAGAAATATTTATGAATAGTTTTTGGTTTTATAAAATGTTAACAGTTTATTAAGTAATTTAAAGGAGTGTGTTATTCAAGCATAGCGGATGCGTATCGCCTCCAAGTCCCACCCAAAGCGTGACGTTATCAGAGCTACAGTACGGCCTGTATATCACGAAGGCAGTGGACTATCGAAATTATCACTGCTTCCTGAATACTACTCCGAATTTCTTCCGAGAGGACTAATAGCGAGAATAACAACCGTCAAGAAACCGCGGTAACGTAACCAAGCGATGGTAATGGTGCACCCGGGCATCACAGTCTTAACAAAGAGGCCTCATCTCATCACACTCTAGAAAAATGAGGTAGATTCATAGGTCCTCAGTCAGTTTCTCACTTCCGATGGACTATGTCCTACACTTGTCGATTCCTAATTCCATACAGATGTCTCTCCGTCACCGAGTCCATTATTGTCCTACGTAACTTGTTCTTCTCCATTCGCATCGCATGATCCCACCACCGAATATGCGAACAGTTTCATCAGTCTAGTTCATTGCTAACTTAGCCTTTATCTCCTCATTCCGAGTTCCCTCCTGCCATTGTTCCTACCTGTTTGTACCAGCAATCATTCTCGCTACTTTCATGTCTGTTACTTGTAACGTATGAAGAAGATATCCTGAGTTCACCCAGCTTTCACTCCCGTGTAGCAAAGTTGGTCTGAAAACCAGCCGATGTAAAGATAGTTTTGTCTGGGAGGTGACTTCTTCTTCTTCTCCTTATTATTATTATTATTATTATTATTATTATTATTATTATCATCATCATCATAGCCCCCAGCGGCATCCAGGTGGTGGTTCCACGTCAGTTGGCAGCATACCGGTGTTCTGAACCTTTCACCTGCCCAGTGAAAGCTCATTCGCTTGTGTAATGGATGTCAATTAGTCGATCAGATGGTGAGATTGGTTTGCAATATGGTGCGCAACTGCCTTGGGCTGTTCATTTCAAGAATGTGAGGTATTTTACACCCGCCGTGAGATGAAGGGCTCCTGATAGCTCTAACAGGTTCAGTCACGATCCAATTGGCGAAACACCCAAAGTTTAGCGCACAGAGGTCGAAGGTAACTTCCATCCACATTACTCTTGTGAATGGTTTCACTATCTAATATCGCGGTGACGTCATCTCCACAAACCTTCTTACTATCATTTACTTATCTTCTTCTTTTCTAATGATCTGGCATCGCGCCTCCCCTCCTATGTGGGGTTTGTCTTTCAGTGTTGGCTCGTTTTATTTATTTATTTATTTATTTATTTATTTATTTATTTATTTATTTATTTATTTATTTATCGTATGGCTTTTAGAGCCGGGAGTGTCCATGGGCATACAGAACTCATCGTTTTCCTATTTGGCACCTGTGGGCGACTTGCGCGTCTGAATGTGGTAATGACGTGGGCAAAGGATAAAACCGCTGGCGACACATAGCCTACTCCTATCGAATAAAGCAAGGGGTCTGCTCAAGATTTAACGTCTCCATCTGACGGAGGAATCGCCATCAGCAGCGTCATACCAACACTGAGGAGTGGTTTAGCACGCACCACCACTACCACTAACCTGCCGGTCGTGAATTTGAACACGGATATGTGGGTCTCCCTGTTAGCGTGGACAGAAAAGAGACAGTGTGGTAACCAGGCAACCAGTGCTTCCTCACGTTATATACAGTAGGTATAAATGGCGCCGTGTTTTGGCTAGTTGTTTTATGTCGCACCGACACAGATAGGTCTTATGGCGACGATGGGATAGGAAAGGGCTAGGAGTGGGAAGGATGTGATCGTGGCCTTAATTAAGGCACAGCCCCAGCATTTGCCTGGTGTGAAAATGGGAAACCACGGAAAACCATTTTAAGGGCTGCCGACAGTGGGGTTCGAACCTACTATCTCCCGAATACTGGATACTGGCCGCACTGAAGCGACTGCAGCTATCGAGCTCGGTGCGCCGTGTTTTAAACGAGTTTCCACTGTCTGTGACTGGCGTTTCGTTCACCTCACAGCAAAGCCCCTTACACACGGAAGGCAACATAATTTTTCTCATAATACGTATCTTGCGAATATTTATATCAGCGACCATTTTGTTGGATGTCCGTGTGGTGTTGTGTGCTGGATTAGCCGCCATTTTATTGGACGTATATCACGATGCTACATATTTCTTTCAATTTATGAGACCCTGAGGGTGGAGTGACCTGCATGTCGCAGTTTGCTGCTACTACTGATAACAATAATGGCCTGTAGCCTCCCAACAGGCCGTATAGGCAACCTGCGAGGCTGTGACAATGAGGCCCTACCTGTAATGAATATCCGTCCCCGAGCTATCGGAATTAACCAATGAATGTTAAAATTCCCGGCCTGGCTGGGAATCGAACTCGGGACCCCGAGACCAAAGGCCAGCACGCCGGACAGTTTGCTACTAAAAGGGGAACAACCAAGGAACCTGTCTTCTACATCGTACCGTGTAAGGCAATGGGCTCGAACCGGCTTACCCCGGCACCAGAGGATCACTGGACGTCCTGGCTCAGTCCGGTGGTACTTGAAGGTACTCAGACTCCTGCGGAGTACAGTCAGTAAGAGAAATAACACCCAGTCTGCGAGCCACCAGAATTAACCACATGTGCCCAGGACCGTCTGAAAGGAAGCGTGGGTAGGCTTGCGCCCTTACCATTCAACCAAAGAGCTGGACAGAATGTATTATCTGTAATGAAAACAAATATCTTAATGTTTGTCTGTTAAAGTTCTTAACGAGTTGAGCTCCTCGATACGCCATGTACGTCATGTATAAGCAACTCAGACTCTTCATTCCAAAAGACAAACAGTTCATATTTCAGGACCTTAAAACATGAATAAAAACCAGCATTCTGTCAAAACTATTCCAAGGAGACAGCGATGTTGCATGTCGACCCCGCAGTGACGACCTTGGAACAGCAGCGGGGTCCTATTAACAAATATCTGGAGCGAGCCATTAGCATAACAACCTGCTCGCTCCGAACTCACAGGTAACAAAGACTTCGCCATGCTCGGACGTTATCGTTCCGTGTTTGTGCTCGAAAGTTGAACACCTAGAAATAAGAGATGTAAAAATGCGATCCAAATTACTTTATAAATTTAGTTTTAATTACATATTTAATGAATGATATATAACATTCTTCAGCTTATCCCAGTTATTTCTGGGGCCGCTGGAGCGTTCGAGGCACATTTTGGTTTTGAGCAGGGGGTTTAAGAACGGATGCCCTTCCTGATGTCACGTGATCTTTGAGATGAAAATCTCAAGCCAGGATCGGAACCTCGGCCACCTGGGTGGAAAGCCAGCAGCTAAGCCAATGAGCTAATCACGCCCCTCATATAATGAATTAATATAATGTTTAAAAATGCAGAATTCTAGTGGATGCAACATGCAGTGCAAATATATATGAGTGAAATACTTCTTTCAGACATCATATATTTTTAGATTATCATAATTTAAAAAAGGGAATTCCGTGTTTGTTAAAAAAGGACTTGCAGAATTTAGAATGAAACATTTTTTGCACCTGTAATGAATTCAGCGAACCCGCAATGGATATCCTGGAAAAAGAAATGAGTATAACTAGAATCATATTTGGTTTACCCGCACTAGGGTTACAGAAATTCAAATTCACAAAACCTTACGTCAGCTGGCTTTACAGTGTATCGCGATAGCCATCTCCAGGTTCTTAGGTGTAAAGGGTCGTGGGTTTTCAGACAGCACGTTGTGAAACATCGAGAATCCTTGAAGCAAGTAAGATCCTCCTCTGCAAAACACATCAAATTTTCTCCTTTCAGTATTTCACTAATCTTGCACATAATTTGACAGCTCAGGCTTTTTTAAAGGATTAGTTTCATTTTTAGTTCTGTTTCATTTCGTTTTCTCTCTTTTCAGATATGGTTCAGATATATGTACTTACTAGAGAAAATAAGTTTAAGAGGTGATGGATGAACTAATTTTTTCCCTTTATTACGACCTTCGTCCGTAGGACATTTGGCCATCAACAATGTACAGTGATAAAAATGTTACAGAAAATAGAAAGAAAAAAGGGACAAAACGTTAAATGACACATAAAATAACAGAAAGGACGTAGAGTAGAGTAAAAAAGGAAGCAAAACACATTTGAAATAAAGACACTTGTTTCTTTAGATATTTACACCAGTTTTTGTCAAGTATATTGCAATTGCACTGTACACAGGCCAGCAATATGTGTGGGTAAAGGAACCCGAAGGGGCACAAGGGTAGCGAACAATTCTCTGCGAAAGGATACAGTTTTACTGCACGCAAAGATGATGTGGTTCACATCTCCTGTGTTTCTTGCGCTACGCGGACATTGTACTCACTGGAGGGCTGCAATCCTGTTGAGGTGAGCGGGGAATGAAGCATGGTTAAATCTCTTCGCCTCTGGCCCATCTCACGTCTTGATACCATGGTTTGTGTGCGATAACTGGGTGAATGCAGACATGAACTAATGATGATTCGAACTGAGAATGGACAGTACAAATGTAGTCGAAACAAGTTGCAAAAAATGCCATTAAGACTTTAAAAAGGCAAAAAAGGACCAATAAGCCAAAACAAGGCAAAAAGGACAAACAAAACCCACCATTGTCTGGCTTATAAAGACCCGGAATGAATATATATTATGTTGGTCCTTGTCTTCGCTCACTGGAGAGAAAAAGGATTTTTCCTCAACTTTCGAGCCCTAGTTATGAATTATACATTTTTTGTCTGTGCCCTTTCCTCCTGTTTATGGAGCGTTCTTTCGATTGCACACTTGTTACATCGAGTTTGAAAATCCTTCAACATAGCACTTCGAGGACAGATGCTGAAACTAAGGAAGCAGAAGCTGAGGACTCATGGCACGAGGAGCTTGTCCTTTCTACTTTCACCTGTCATTGTATTTTGTGGTTCAGAGGCCAAATGGCGTCAAATGAGAATGCCTACACACCGTATCTGAGATCATATGCCAATTTAAAGAGCGCGACTTGTTAACGGTTTTCCGTTCTTCTTCTCCTCCTTCCCCTCCTATGAATTCGCTGCGGTGTTTTTTTCGTTCTTCTGTCCACTGTTTTCCGGTTGTCTTTTTAGCTTTTTCCACGAATCTTGCTTTGCAACCAGGATTCCAAAGACTTTACATTTTTCATGGCATCAACAGTAGCGTTTATTTCTTCCAACACTCGACCTTCTTTGAAGTGATTATAGTAAATGTATTGTCCGACTCGTTGGCTGAATGGTCAGCGTACTGGCCTTCGGTTCAGAGGGCCCCGGGTTCAATTACCGGCCGGGTCGGGGATTTTAATCTTCATTGGTTAATTCCGATGGCTCGGGGGCTGGGTATTTGTGCTGTCCCCAAAATCCCTGCAACTAACACACCACACACACCACTATACTCCAGTACAATAACACGCAGTTCCCTACACATGGCAGATGCCACCTACCCTCATCGGAGGGTCTGCCTTACAAGGGCTGCAAATAGCCACACAAATTATTACATATGTGTACATATATTCCGAAGGATTTTTCGTTCTTGGTTTCCAATTTCATCAGTTTTCGAGTCGCCTTCTAGAGATATAGTTTCTAAGGCACATATAACTTACTGCTTCCGGCGAAACAACTGTCCTGCAAAGACGAACTTTCGCATTACGCGATATCACTCTTTTAATGTAGTGATTCCATGTTACTCTATACTCTTTTTGCTCTTTCTAAATTGGCTTTTCTATCCAGGCCAAATGGTAGTATGATTCTCCGAGATATTTGAAGAAATACTCGTATGAAATTATCCCATATTTCGTCGGTAGTGGGGATCTCCTGATATTATGATGTACATTTTCATATAATGAGTTTTTTCATACGATATTTGAAGGTCTGTCTTTGATGCTATCTCATGTAACTGCTCTGTGGCATGCCTGATTTCTTCACTAGTCTCAGGATTACAATATTATTATTATTATTATTATTATTATTATTATTATTATTATTATTATTATTATTATTATTATTATTATTATTACTACTACTACTACTTCAGTCAGCCGAACTTGGAGATAATTCAGATCTTAATCTGCAGTTGTGAACGTAAGAGGCCCATCTATATTAGGCTACTTGTTATTATGCCCGCCGTATGCCCATGATCGTTGATGTATCAAGTCTGTATCATCTGATACCGTCATTTGCATGTTTGAGTCCCGCTGTCCGGAAAAAATCAATCAATCAATCAATCAATCAATCAATCAATCAATCAATCAATCAATCAATCAATCAATCAATCAATCAATCAATCAATCAATCAATCAATCAATCAATCAATCAATCAATCAATCAATCAATCAATCAATCAATCACCAGTGATCTGCATTTAGGACAGTCGCCCAGGTGGCAGATTCCCTATCTGTTGTTTTCCTAGCCTTATCTTAAATGATTTCAAAGAAATTGGAAATTTATTGAATATCTTCATTGGTAAGTTATTCCAGTCCCTAACTCCTCATCCTTTAAATGAATATTTTCCCTAATTTGTCCTTTTGAATTCCAAATTTATCTTCATACTGTGACCTTTCCTACTTTTAAAGACACCACTCAAACTTATTCGTCTCTTAATTGTCATTACACGCCATCTTTCCACTGACAGCTCGGAACTTCAGTTCACCATATAAACGTTGGTCGGCAGTGTACAAGAGAGATGCTGGTATACAATTTGTAACACTAGATCGCATGCGAAAACCTGGATTCAACTATTCTAAACCTCTGCTCAGTGTTCATATGGTGCTGTTAACGGTCGCTTGTCCGTCAAATGGTGACGTTAAGCCTTGAGCAGATCCCTTGGTAGACTATATTCGACAGCAGTAGGCTACGTGTCGGCACCGGGTTTCGTCGTTTAACTGCTACATCGGCATCATCCCACATCCACACGCTCAGGTCGCTCATGGACGTCAGATATAAAGACCTGCAGGAGGCGAGCCGAACAGGTCCCCAGACACTCCCGGCGCTAAACGCCGTACGATAAATAAACAAATAAATAATTGGGCGGCTGAAGTATCCAAGTGGCACGTGGTGGAGCTCTCAACCTTGTCATGGCCGCCTCCGTAATTAACCAATACCCGGCGTTGGTAGTACCTGCGCTCTAAGCTAAACTCATTATACCAGGCGCGCCAATTTCCTGTCGAGTGTTACTCGGGATGGCAACACGACACTCCATGCCGTGCACCAGAGAAACAACACTGATGTGCCTTTAGGGCTGTCGGTCTACGAGTTGTTTACCTACTCTTTTCTTAAATGATTTCAGAACAGTTTGTCGAACATCACCTGTGGTAAATTTCTTTCTTTCTTTCTTTCTTTTTTAATCTGTTTATCTTCCTGGGTTGGTTTTTTCCTCCGATTCAGCGAGGGATTCCACTTCTACCGCCTCCAGGGTAGTGTCCTAGAGCGTGGGACTTTCGGTCTGGGATACAAATGAGTAGGAGGACCAGTAACCCGCCCAGGCGGCCTCACCTGCTATGCTGAACTGGGACTTGTAGGAAGATCGGAACGGATAGACAAGAAAGAGGGAAGGAAGCGGCCGTCGTCTTAAGTTAGGTATCATCCCAGCATTTGCCTGGAGGAGAAGTGGAAAAAGACGGAAATACATTTCGAGGATGCCTGAGGTGGGAATCGAACCCTCCTCTACTCAGTTGACCTCCCGAGCTGGAACAGACCCCATTCCAGTCCTCGTACTACTTTTCAAATTTCGTGGCAGAGCCGGGAAACGAACCCGGGCCTCCGGGGGTGGCAGCTAATCACACTAACCACTACACCACAGAGGCGGACGGTGAATTACTCCAGTTCCTAATTATTCTTCCTATAACCAGTTTAGCTTAGCCTGTTGTATACAGTACGACTGGAAGTGTTTACCGCCTTCAAGAATACGACTACCTCTGCTGAGACTAAACCCGTGATTTCGGGATCTGGAGTATGATGACTTGTGTGTAGAGGAACTGATTAGAGACGTCTTAAATCTCTGATCTGGCCGGGAATCGAACCCGGGGCCTTCTATATTATTATACAATTTGCATTACGTCGCACCGATACAGATAGGTCTTATGATGACGATGGGGTAGGAAGCACCGCCAGCATTTCCCCAGTGTGAATATGGGAAACCACGGAAAGTCATTTTCAGGACTGCCGAAAGTGGGGTTCGATTCCACTATCTCCCGAATGCAAACTAACACGGCGCGCCCCTAACCGCACGGCCACCTTGCCCGGACCGGGACCTTCTCAACCGAACTCCAGTACGTCGACATTCAGCATAAGGATCCGATAATTTTGTATTAAAGCAACAAATTATAATAAATGAACAGTTTGTCTACGCGATTTGATTCCCGACTCTGCCACGAAATTTGAAAAGTGGCACGAGAGCTGAAACGGGGTCTACTCAGTAGAAGTGGCCTCGATTTCCATCTCAGCCATCCTGGAAGTGGTTTTCCGTGGTTTCCCACTTCTCCTCCAGACAAATGCCGGGATGGTACCTAACTTAAGGGCACGGCCGCTTCCTTCCCTCGTCCTTGCCTATCAATTCCCATCCCTGTTCAGCATAGTAGGTGAGGCCGCCTGGGCGAGGTACTGGTCATTCTCCCCAGTTGTATCCCTGACCCAATGTCTCACGCTCCAGGACACTTCCCTTGGGGCGGTAGAGGTGGGATCCCTCGTTGAGTCCGAGGGAAAAACCAACCCTGGAGGGTAAGCAAATAAAGAAATAAAGAAGTTCCTAAATCTGTCGCTCGAAACCGAATGGGTTATAGCTCTTCACGAGCCGCCACTGCCCATTTCAGTCCCAGCGCAGCTACGTTCTCGGTTCTGGAGATGGATGGGTTCAAAACCCATACCTTAACTAAACGGTGCTGATGATCGCGATGTTTTACATGAAGCAACCCTTTAATCTTGTTGGAGTTATACAAATATCAATTACTCCTGAGAAATATGCTTTTTCCGGGACATAATTACTGTCGGCTTCATATATTTACAATTAATTTTCTAGTATTATTATTTTGTTTTCTCTGAAGATCTCAAAATTATCTCAATACCTACAAAGAACTCCCTCCTAGTTAGGAACTCATGCGTTTGACCTTGAATGTCCGCTTGACTCCCTACTGTCATTTGCTTGACATAAAATGGCTACCAGGAACTACAGGAACAATTGAATGACGATTACGTTGAGATTCTTTGACGTGTAGAATTATAGGTTATCTTTGAAAGCGTGCGGCAGTTTGACTTCTGGGATTGAGATACTGTATGTGTTTCGTCATGCACGTAGTAGTAGTGACATTATTTTCTGGATAGTGTCTAAGTATTTAATGTGTGGAAATGCTGTGGAGTGAATGCGAACATCCAGAGTGCTCTGATCACTTTGTGAAGTGCGGTATCGTTCTGCTGTACTGCAAGGTAAGATGTAGTATCACTTGTGTCATCGTAAGCTTGGGAACACTTGTCTTCATAGTTCGAAATTTTGGAAGGATGCATGTAACAAAACCTGTGTCGGATGCTTGAAATTTACCTGGAATTAATCTTCAAGCGATGCTTTGAATTGCGTTCCATACATAATGTTTTCATCGATTAGCAAAGTATTTGAAGATGTTACTTATTAAGGTTAAAAATAAAATTTACCTCGATTCGGCATTTGAAGCGTTGGTGCCTACAGGATTTTTCTAGTGTGTATTAGTTCACTGATTTCTTAATTGCTGATATGGCATTCTGGGCAAATTAGAAAGTATTAGGTGGCATTGACCGGAAAATGTAAGATTTCTTTCAAGTTTTATTTTTATCAACTGAAAATTTGAACAGTGAAATATCTTCATGTCGGCTTTTTGAGTTTATATTCCGTATTTTAAAAAATGAATTGTTTTCACGAGAACAATTTCATTATTTCGGTAGTTCATAATGTTTATTTGATGTAATAAAGGAGATTCTCTTAGCAGCTCGCCGAAAGAAAGTTGGCTAACCTGCTATATCTGAGAGTAGGCGAGATTTTCTTGCTTACTAATCAAGCACCTAATATAACACTGAGTCTGAGGAAGGTCGTTATTTCACTATTATTTCAAGGGGAAGACCGTTAGCAGGAATAATTTCTAAGTATACAGATGTAGTAGGCTTATCAACTGTATTCATCAGCCGAGCTGATGGTTACAGGCCTTTAGCTCACAGGTGGCCATGACTGAAATAAAAACAAAAGCGTGTGTGTCTCCCGCAGTCGAGCAGATGAATCGTCATTCGCCTGATTGCGTGGTCCTTGCCCGATTACAGAATATATCCTTCATAAAGGCACGATAGTTATGACACAATGTACAGCAAAATATTTTTAATAACTTTATTGCAGTCAAATGGCCATATATTTATTTAATTTCCGGTTTACAACAGGGTAGTAAACACCAATTACAGTAAATCTAAACATCTTTAAAGTACTTATAAAAATGACATTGACGGAAGTCTTAGATCTTAATAACTAAAAATAAAATTTTTAATAACTAAATTATTTAGTACCTAAAGTAACTTTTTGACAGCTTTCCGGGTGATGTGTCGTGGCAGTGAAACTGCAAAACGCTTTATGAATTTACTTATTGACATGTCGAAGTCCAAGTTATTTTCTATGCTAATATCTTCATTACATTAAACTTTTATAAGTAAACAATGCATAATTAACATTATATTAATTTTACAACAATCCATTCCTGATTTTTGTTAAAACTTAGTCTACGTTAGACTGGAATTACTCCTCCAGGAGGTCCCTCTTTTGGAACACTTTAGAAGATGATACTTCTCACAATAACGGCTGCATTATCAGGTTCATGAAGTCTTGGATCCCTTCCATTTTTTCTCTCTGATTAGTGTTATATAGAGGATGGTTGCGTAGTTGTACTTCCTTTTAAAACAATAATCACCACCACCACCTCCAAGTCTGGGTGATCTGTGCTTGTGTAACTAAATGTTCGGGCCTAACAGAGGGTACCCTGAACGTAAGAAATAATATAAAATTAACATTGAATATAGTAAGTTAACCTTTCTGAATGCAAAAAGAAAAAAGTTTATGTTCCTGCACCGAAAGTGTATTTCAATTGGCTATTTAAACATGGCGACACCACTGACAGTCCTCTCAGCTGTATAACTTGTGAAATCCGCTCAGGAACGATAAGACACGCTTGTGTGGTGCGAGCTGGAACAGGCGTGTTCTCGCAGGATGGTCAAGGTGTAGTGAAGCTAATGCAGTGAGCTACATTATTCTGTAAGAAGGAAGTCAGCTCCCAGACGAAACTATCTGTACATCGGTCTGTTTTGAGACCAACTTTGCTCTACGGGAGCGAAAGCTGGGTGGGCTCAGGATAGCTTATTCATAAGTTAGAAGTAACAGACGTGAAAGTAGCGAGAATGATCGCTGGTGCAAACAGGTGCGAACAATGGCAGGAGGATAAACCGGTTTCGGTGGTGGGGTCATGTAAGGTGAAGGTAGGTTACCTAGGAGAATAATAGACTCTCTAATGGAGGGTAAGAGATGTAGAGGGAGACCAAGACGACGATGGTTAGACTCAGTTTCTAACTATTTAAACATAAGAGGTATAGTTTCAAACAGAGGATTGTGGTGGTTAGTAATTTCGCAGAGGCTTGCAGACTGAACGCTGAAAGACATAATGGTCTATAGTGATTATGATTGTATGTATGATAGAAGTGAATTATGTTGATATTCAGACTGCAATACACTAAAAATGTTACATTGAAATACAAAATAAAATAAAAAAATAAAAAAGGCGTATGGCTTTTAGTGCCGGGAGTGTTCGAAGACATGTTCGGCTCGCCAGGTGCAGGTGTTTCGATTTGACACCCGTAGGCGACCTGAGCGTCGTGATGAGGATGAAAAGATGATGAAGACGACACATACACCCAGCCCCCGCGCCAGAGGAATCGAACCCGGGACCCCTGTGACCGAAGGCCAGCACGCTAACCATTTAGCCATGGAGCCGGACATTGAAATAGAGAACGAGCACAATACGATCGAGGACAACAGTTTTACAGCGAATGGTGTGTTCAGTTTACCATCTAAAATCCAACTTTCGAAGCTTCTTATAAAATAATTCAACAGATCTCTTGGCTCTACAGTTATGTCTCTGAATGCTTATTTAGTTTATTGTTAGTTTCTATTTATTTTCTTTTTGTAAAGATTCCATGAGGTGGGGTGGGTTTCTAACCCCCCAGTAACCCCACACCCCTCGCTACGCCCCTGCTCAGAACACTTGTTTAATTGTCTAAAAGCTACAAGAAAGACTTGCTAAATGTGTATTTTCCCTAAAATAGAATTAGTAGTAGGGCACTAACCGCTTCCGAATGTTCCGGGGTGGCGGGGGAGATTCCTTTTATAGCTCATTTTAATGAAACACTTCTCGGTACTAGTGTTATTAACTTGTATAAAAATATCTATGGTTCGAAGTAATAATTATCTTTTGTGAAAATTGTAAGTAACGTGTGGCATGATTTTAATGCGATTCATTGCTGTTTGCATTCAAGTTGCTGGAGTAAGGGAGATACAGTACATAATTGATGCTAATGTGTGAGTTACGTATGGTGGTCTTGGAACACACAGTTTACTACATGTCAAGGGGTGCAGTATATTGTTGATGCTGTTTGTTTGCGGCCCTGTGAGATGGGGGATGCGCTGGGAGGATCTCAAGGCCATCCACTTCATGCGGCAGGTCGATGCGCGGATGACAGCTGGCTTCGTCTGCTCGATTGCGGAAGACGCTCCAGCTTTTGTTTTTCTCAAATACAGGTAGTCCAGTCACGGCCACCTGTAGGCTAAAGGCCGGTAACGCTTAGCTCAGCTCGTGATAGAGTTGTTTATCATCGCTACGAACTGTGAACTACCACGTATTGCTTACATTTGTAAAATTATTATAACTTCGTGAAGCTGCGGTTAACTAGTACTAGTTGTAATGCAATTTTAGATCACAGAAGTACCTGCAGCCCGCCTCGTGGTCATGATCGTTAAGACGTTGAAGTTTAAACGTGGTTAGCCGGTTCGAGTCCCGTTGGTCAAAAAATCGGAATACTGGCCGAGAGGGTAGGGGAGGTGGTGGTATACAATGATTTCTAATCACTAGATTGCGTGCCAAAATCCTGGATTAAATTGCAAACCTCTCCGCAGTGCGCATATGGAGTGAGGACATATGACGCTGTTGATGGTGATTCGTCCGTCGGATGGCGATGTTAAGCCATGAACAGACCCCTTGGTTCTATTCTACAGGAGAAGGTTATGTGCCGGCATCGGTTTTCACCCTCTCCCTTCCTATTATCTTATATCACGTCATTCATTTCATCTCATTAACTCCTCTGATGAAGTTGATGTCAGGAAGGGCATCCGGTCATAAAAATCCGCCACGACAGAGGTGGTGATGGTGATTATTATTTTAAGAGGAAGTACAACTATGCAACCATCCTCTATATAACACTAACCAGAGAGAAAAAATGGAAGGGATCCGACACTTTAAAAAATGAAAGTGTCGGCGAAAGAAAAAAAAAGGCCCAGAAGGGCGTGAAAATGAAAGACTCCCTAGCCCTCGGAAACCTAGTAGCGTCGGGTTCGGAAGAGAACAAGAGTTGATCAAGGAAGGTCGAGTAGGATAGATGAAAGTGAGGAGCCTGGCACAAGTAAGTGGAAGGAATACCAGGACTCAGTTAAGGGCCGCGAAGTTGCCAACCCACGCTCCAAAGTTCACGGCCGATGGGACCCCTTTTAGTCGCCTCTTACGACAGACAGGGGATACAGCGGGTGTTATTCTACCGCTCCCACACACAGAGGGAAACCACGACAGATTCATCTCGCCTCAAACCCGACCCTGTAGAGAAACGGGACAAGGGTTGGACAAAGAAACATAAACAGAAGTATCTGCAAGATTGGAGGGAGTCGATGTAACAACGTAAGGTGACTGAAACGTTGGACACTAATCTGATCGACCTCGTACTTGGGACCAAACCACAGCTCTGTGAATGTCACCGGAATGTTCAAAACTGGCGGGTAGCGTGGTGGGGTAGGAGAGGAATGTGTAGAAATATACGGAAATAACACGATGTCCTGAATTTAAACGTGAACTCGATGTTTCCTTGACCTTTGTGCGGTTTGGGTCAGGTAACTATCAGCTTGCATTCGGGAGATAGTGGGTTCGAACTCTACTGTCGGCAGCCCTGAAGATAGTTTTCCCATTTTCACATCAGGCCAATGCTGGGATTTTCCCGTAAGACCACGGCCGCTTTCTTCCCAATACTATCCTTTTCCTCTCCCGGCGTCGCCGTAAGACTTTCTGTGTCGGTGCTACGTAAAGCAAACTTAAAGAAAACAAAACAAACGTGCGCAACCATCGTAGAATTTATCCCGAAACGACTACAGCCTCCTTCCCACGACATACCAAGCCAGACATTTTAGATATGTGGCGTGTAATAGCTTGAGGAGTGTGTTTGCCTGCAGGGAAGAGATCTGGATGACACATGTTCTTTCATCGTTCCTTTTTTTACTCAAGTGTCATTTATCTTCACGACGTCGTCATTAGCGCTTCTTAAAACTGAGCATCGTTAATGAAGAGCTTCACTCAAGGTAACTAACGGCCTTCAGAAAACGTGCTCACAATCTGACGCTGATTTTGTAACGTCAGCGAATTTTAACAAGGATTCTTAATGGCAAGAAAAATAATGTTTTTGACGCTCAGATATTTGACTGCCTTGACAGACAGTACGGTAAGATATTTTAAATCGAGAATGTCTTCAATTGCAGGTAATAGCCTATACTGTATAAGATTTAATTGCGTCTGTTTGTCTAACGAAATTACATCACGTTTAAATAGCACGACGGAATTTCATGAACTGTCGCCTGGCAAACTACGTTCTAATACAAAATATGGACCTGAAAAATATATTTACGAAAAATAGCGTTATAGCTTATTCCTAGAACAGTTGCCATGGTTACGTGAGCATGGCAATGACATGATTTATTGATAGGAAGGCGACAGCTGACATATTGGTAGTCGGTTTTATTTTTGCATTTGAACTCATTGACTCCAGTCTCCCAATATGTCGGCTTCACCAGAATAACACAGTTACGTACTCTGTAGTCGAATATGTTATTGAATATGTTTCATTGCGCTATTGTGATGAATTTATATAAAAATGAGTGCACCTGGGTGCGATAATACGAAGGTGATAACACGAAACGGTAGTTGTGTGGCTATAGACAGCTGTTGATTGGTTGATGCAACGACATTAAAAATATAGACTGCTAATCTGATGGCCATCTTTGAATCTACTTGAACCACTGGCAGCCATGACGCTTGTAGGCAAAACATATGCTTATTTCCTCTGAATCTGCCATAGAAAGGCTCTGCAGAAGTTGTTGTGTGATGGAGTACGGTCTTTGAGAAGGTGTGCAAGGTTATAAATAAATAAATAAATAAATAAATAAATAAATAAATAAATTAAGTCGAATGAAGTCAGGCGAGGTTTGACCAAGAGAGGTCCGGTAGAAATATTAAAGTGGTAAACCTGGTAGGATACCGTATGTGGAAGGAATGCTGCACTCAACCAGGGGTCCGGTGTTCTCAACTTTAGAATCTGGGGTTACCCCATTTAGTGGCCCCTTACGACAGGCAGAGGATGCCGTAGAGATATTGTACACCGCAACCAACGGACGTACGTGCTACATGTTACACAGCTGTTCTTAGAAAGTAGCCATAAGTAGCAAAAAGCATAAAACGTAACAAACCAGACAAAGAAGCAAAATTCAAAAATTATACCAGAATTACACTGAAGGTATGTCATGAAAAGGCAGGGTATCTTTCTCTACGCGTGTGAATTCCTCAATGAACTGCTGTACCTATAACATGTCTTTCTGTAGTGAATGACTTTATCGTTAGTGCATGACGCCGAATTATCCATTCTTCTACATACGTAATTCTCGTTTTAACCAAGCAAATGCTCACCATATTCACTGCGCTTATTTCATTATAACATCAATGCAACATTAAGCATGTTTGAAAATGTCGTGTTTATTCTTAAATATATCTTTAATTTGCAATAACGTATAATCTCATCAATTCATTGAACTGATAAGGGCTAACTGTCAAGACCAAGATTGGCAGCCGCCATGACAGTTGTAGGCAAAAGTTAGTTCGTTGTGCTTCAACCAGGGGCGCTGTAACGAGTATGTTTAGCAGTCTATATATCTTTAATGTCGTTGGGTTGATGCAAGACCAACTACAATATCTCAGACCTTAACCGACCTATCGAAACTGCCCATAATGGCGGCAGCTGGAGTGCTAGCATGCGTTTGTTTTGATTTGTGTAAGCCGTGTTGTTACCAAATATTTATGGAAATTTGAATATTATTAATCATACATGATATTTATTTATGATCTTAAGAAGATTATAGATCCTCTTTCAGTGCCGTAAGAAGCTGTTTGTTCTCAAAGAGCTTATTTATTCCAACAATGTCGGTGGTGATTAGGTTAATTTTGATTCTCGTGTTCTTCTCCGAAAGTACTTTATTTTTAGTTACCTATGCAATATGTTTATAGTTCAATGTGCTGTGTGCCTGGATGTAAGTAAGAGCTCAGTGTTCCCGTTTCCAATAGACCTAGTATTAAGGCGAAATTGGGTTAAGAGCATTCGTAAGGAAAACTTCGAAACGAATCATAGGACTAATAATGTTGTGTGCATTAATGATTTTATCATTTTTGAAATCAAATGTATTCTGAGGGAAGACATATAGGGTACCTATAGAAGGTGGTGATCTAATTCCAGTGCCGCGCAAACTTCAAAAGTTAAAACTAATGATGCCTATCCTAGCATTTACCCTATCAGCCAACGTACCTTTCTACAAAGAAAATTAAATCAGTCCCAGAAAGATTCAGAAAATCATGACCAAGATTTATGATTTAGAGACTAAATTAATCTTAAACTGTGGTGCAAGAATGATGTAACTTAATTAATTTTCAACGTTTTACAGTGAACATGCGTAAACTAAACCTAACCCCATTTCCCGTGAGTTAACGTGAGGATTATGTTCTTTTTTTTTATAAAATACAATTATGCCATCAATTCTGATGAGTTTTAAGGTGACGAGTGCTTTAGACGGTCAAGTTTATCATACAAATATCGCTTGTACCTACTCAACAATACAGGTGGATTTTGGAGGGTTGAAATTTTGTTGGGGAAATTTGTTTGCGTGTTTTACATAATGGGCTATAGTTAATGGTGGTGTTACATAGTATTTCATGTAAGGTTAATAATGTACTTTGTTGACATCTATATATTGTATTTGCTGACCGGAGATTCATATGTGAAATATTTTTATACTCTGTGTTTCAACCTGACGTTGATACAATAATTCTCCCTTCGTTTCTTCCCGTCTGAAATTTCACTTAGACTTACAATACGCGATAACGCTACTTATGTGTTTAATTATTCATATTTTGAGTTAGTGAGTTGCATTTCATGAGGTTCGACTTGTGATATTTTCTTTAGGTGACTCGGAATAAACATGCATAACCTTTCCCTCAACCTCTCATATCGCACGCTGATGTCCGCCATGTTTTTTCTGCATTAGGTACCCTTACATCTGACACAGTTGATATGTTCACTTTATACAGAACAACAGGCAGCAGTTCACACACCATATAGCGACACTGAATGGTTTAACATTGAAAAGGCTGCATTCTTTCACCATTGCTTTTCAATCTGTATGCGGAAGTTAAATTTAGAGGAACTCGACATTGATGTGGAGACTGAAGGAAGATCTATAAACAATTTGAGATATGCTGATGCTACAACCCTGCTGGCAGAAACAGAAAAAGATGTAAAGCTTTTAATTTCCCGCCTCAAAGATGAAAGTGAAAGAAAAAAAGGGCCTCTATTTCGTTATTAAAAAGACCTAAGTTATGAATACGGATAAGTGTGGTACAGTTTATCTAAAGCTAAATGGGGAAGAGATAGAGAGAGAGTGGAGGATTTCATCTTCTTGGGAGCCAAAATCAGTCAAAGTGGAGATTGCGGTCCTGATATTAAAAGACTGATTTCGCTTGGACGAATCGCTATGATGACTATGTCCTCGATCTGGAAGAACAGAGATATCAGTTAGGTTACAAAGTACAGATTAGTCAATGCGATTATATTCCCACTGTTCATGTACGGGTGTGAGAGCTGGACGCTGAAACAGGCAGACAAGAGGAAGATCGACGCTTTTCAGCTCTGGTGTTGATGAAGACTCTTAAGGGCCCCATAGACGGTCCGTCTTAGCGTCCGTCTTACCTGCGCAGTTCTAAGACGACAGGTAAGACGGACCGTGTGTGGAAGAATTTTCCTCCCTGTACCGTCTTAGGCTTGGTTCGAAGTGAACCTGGCAGTGCCTGATTTTTCTGTGCGTGTACAGGTAAGTCGGCGAGCAAGTTAGAGCGTGTGTGGGGTCTTCAGACTTAGCGTCAGTTGTAACCAATTGCTCCTACAGTGCAGTTCGCTCGTAGGACATAATGTCGGATTTAAGAATCATGTTTCGAGCGTTTCTAATGGAATTCATACAGCTATACCGTTGTAATCCGTACTTGTGGAAAATCAAAAGTAAAGGGTACACGGTATAGGGTTATTTTTACGTTTTCCATCAACCGCACCCAGACAATTTGGAAAATTCCATTTTCTTTCAAACTGCTGTCCGATACATATCCATTCAAAATAAAATAAAAATTATTATTATTGTTATTATTATTAAATCATGCAACTAAAATATAATTTAACCCAATGTAATTAATTATTTTTTTTGTTTTTAGGTTGGTTGGGCGAAGACTGTTAATTTTCACACTCCGTTATATAATTCTTTCTTATTGTACTTTAAGCATACATTATATCTTGTTTTATATTAAATTAAAATGAAATACATTTCCTTTTACCTTGTACAAGAAACTTATAAATAAATTTTACTTACTTTGAGATACTGTTTCTTGAGCACCTTATATATTGCAGTGCAAGTCTCAGGAATAATTACTCCCAAAGACTGGCCTGAAATTGCAGCGGAAAATTTCAGAACTTCGTAACTTCTACCGGTTGCTAGGAAACGAAGTGTGACGTTGAGTCTTTCATGCGGTGTTATTGCCCGTCTCATTGCACTGTCACTCTTTCTGATATGGGGCGCTACCAAGTGAAGAAGGTATAAATACGTTTCACTGTCCATCCTCAAATAATTGTACCAGCCACCTGGTTCAAGAGTTAAATCTTTCATTAAATTTATATGTGACAGTGTATCTCGTTTAAGTAACCAAGCTTTTGCCCATTTTGATCAAGCCCTTTTCTTTTTAGCTTTTGATCTCAAAGCTAATGCTCGAGCGCTGTAAATTAGAAGTTCCTCTAACACGTTATCCGTGCACGACTAGCGAAAACTGATCGCAAGTCTGACAGCAAAACGGAGCGTCTTGTGTCCTCTTACGTGTTCCGTCTTACCTGGCATCTTAGAACTGCGCAGGCAAGACGGACAGTAAGACGGACCGTCTATGGGGCCCTTTACGAATACCGTATAGCTTTAGAGCGCATCAAGCCCCGTATGTCATTGGTTGGTAAAATTATGAAGCTGAGAGCAGCTTATTCGGCCACGTTATGTGAACAGATGCATTGGAAAAAGCAATCATGCTGGGAATGATCAGCGGTACAAGAATAACAGATCGCCGGAGGACTCGTTGGTAAAATTATGAAGCTGTGAGACACCATTAAAACAGACACAACCCTCACCCTGGAACAACTAAAGGATGCAGTGTGGAACAGGACAACTTGGAGAGCGCTAATTCATAGAATCGCCGATGGTCGGATTCAACTGAACGAATATCACCATCATCATTTTCATTCTTATACCGGATTGGTCACTGGGCCTTTAGTAAATGATGTTAACAGGGCAACTTGAGCCCTGAAACCTACAAAGCTACATAAAAGTCTGCGAGAAAAGAAATTAAAAGTTACAACGTTTTTAAGTTAATCATATTTAAATGCAATAGGAATTTGAAATTCGAAACGTATAGCACTAAACTTGGGTACATTTGGGCAATAATGTTACCAAGCACATACCTGTAGGATTTAAAATAATCCTGACTTAAAACGTTACATAAATACATTACCGATATCGGCTTCTCTCTTTTTGTACACCGAGCGGTCGTTACATCGTTCGCTGTACGGGAGTGCAAACTGGTAGAATCAACAGACATGGAAGCAGGCTTGTGACAAACAGGTTGGAAGACAGATACAGGCTCGATGAATGAAGCTGTACGACTTTGCTAGTGGGGTCATGTGAGGCAAATGGAGGAGGACAGGTTACCTAGGATTATATTGAAATGGGCCGGAGGATAAGAGAAATAAAGGGTGACAAAGGGGACGATGGTTGGACTTAGTTTCGAGAGGTACGACAAGGTACATTTTACTGTATTGCTTCAAGATATTGATATGAAAATATAATATTTGGAAAATTATTTTTAAAAATAATGCAGTAGTTTAAAGTGAGGTGATAACTCTTCATTTCTCTGTCTGTCACGCCTGACCTACTGGTATGGATATACCTCAGACGTTCAGTTCAAATACAGCCCTTTTCTAATTTTTCAGTAACTAACCCTTTCAAAATGACTGCCATTAAATGTACTTAAGGTTCAGTTTTATGCAAAAGGGCCATGCGCATTCCAGTGAATTCGACAATTTTGTGTCAAAGCACGCGGTCCAGAGCATTCGCCGGACGAACGCTATTCGGCTGGGTATTTGGCCGGCCTTTAGGCCCTGCTGATCAGACTGGATACCGGAGTATGTAAATATTACTGCTTAAAAATTATAAGAACAGTAGCAGAAACTACAACATATGCTTGTGTTATTTCGTCATTCGTTGTTCCTGATGGCTGAGGCGTCGTGATTGTCATAACTCAACCAGCCAGCTGATGGACCTCTATCCAAAGCTGTCTGCTTTAACTGTTTTGGAGGGTAGTTCCTTTTGTCATTCCAGTTTGTGTGGAATATCCCGGTTCGTGCCAGGGTGACTTAAAGGGTAAGCAAGTTGATCTTCTCGAGGGTCACTCACAGTACTATCTACACATTTATATACCATCTCATCCTCAGGTAGTACGCTATTGATGATTTTAGTTTTTTTGCCCTTATCGACGAAAGTAAGTATCGTTCTGTCGTTCAGTTGCTGAGTTGTGACAACAGTGAAGTCAGTATCACGTACAATCGTTCGATCTGATCTTGTATTTGTGACTAGTATTTTGAAGGCATCGATCGCGAAGTGTTGTTCCATACTTGCCTTCTCTTTCTGCGAAAAAACATGTTGAAAATTCTGTCCCAGAATTCAGAGCGCTCATGTTTCAAGTACGTTTCAGTACATGAAGTTTATTCCAACGTTTATGCCACTTTAAACAGCTGATAATAGTCAGCGAACGTGATCCTCTCATTACTGCGCTCTCATAATTTCGGGTAGGATTTGAGGGGAATCCCCGCCCAGTAGAATTACTTTACGACCGAGGGGTTTGACATATTTGGTTAGATCTCTGAGAAGTCTGTCTACTGTTAAAAATGGATACACATGCGGCATTGCAGCTTCATCTCACACTATTAATTTTGTGCTGAAGAAGACTTTGGTTTCAGGATGCAAGTAGAATTAGCATTCAGAATCGATGATATTTTGAAAACAGTTTTGTGAAATCGATCCAGCAAAAAAGGGCAACATATGAGTGGGAATGTCGAAGGATGTAAACTGGAAATAGGGACCAGTTACGTACGACCAATACATAGTGAGATACTGCGATAGGTTGTCCGTAGTACATTTGTTTACGGGACCTGACGTTATCAAAAAAGGAAGTCTGCATTATGTTTAGAAAGGAAGTGAGCAAAGAAAGCGTAAATTGCGTTAGCATTTAGTATAAATACTTATGTTTCATATAACTTAAATCTTAAAACGTTTAAATGCCCCAAATAACTAACGTCGCCATAGGTTATTGTTATCTTAATGATGCGTATTTCCATGCAAGAGAGGGTCAAGAGCCCAACTTCGCCACTTTATAAATAAATAAATAAATAAATAAATAAATAAATAAATAAATAAATAAATAAATAAATAAATAAATAAATAAATACATTGTCCGCCTTTGCGATGTAGTGATTAGTGTGATTAGCTGCCAGCCCCGGAGGCCCGGGTTCGACTCTTGGCTCTGCCACGAAATTTGGAAAAGTGGTACGATGGCTGGTACGGGGTCCACCCAGCCTGGGGGGGGGGTCAACTGAGTAGGGGGTGGGGTGTCGAATCCCTCCTCACACCATGGGTCTACATTAAAGTACCACTATAGGAGGGACCGGTGACAAGCATCATCTCAGAATATGAGGATCCACTGATTGTTTTGTATTCCTGGCCATTTTTTCATAATAGTTCGTTTTAGGATCTAGTCAGTGGAGACATTTTAAGCTTTAATTATCGTTTCATTTCGTTGCACCTCGCTCCATTAGGGGCCGATTACCTAAATGTTAGGTCCCTTTAAACAACGATCATCATCATTATCATCATCCTCATCATAGCCTTCTGACCCCAACTTGGCAGGTTCGATCCTGGCTCAGGCCGGTGGTATTTGAAGGTACTCAAATACGTCAGCCTCGTGTCGGTAGATTTACTGGCACGTTAAAGAACTCCTGCGGGACTAAATTCCGGCACCTCGGCGTCTCCGAAAACCGTAAAAGAGTAGTTAGTGGGACGTAAAACAAATAACAATATTATTCATCCTCATCATCAATTTCATCCTCGAAGTGGTTTTCCGTGGTTTCGCACTTCTCCTTCAGGCAAATGCCGCGATGGTACCTAATTTAAGGCCACGGCCGTTTCCTTGCCCATCCCTTCCAATCCTCCCATCCCCCTACACGGCCCCTGTTCAGCACAGCAGGCGAGGCCGCCTAGGCGAGGCACTGGTCCTCCTCCGCAATTGTAATCCCCACCAAAAGTCTCACGCTCCAGAACACTGCCCTTGAGGCGGTAGAGGAGGGATCCTTCGCTGAGTGTGGGGGAAATCCCAACCCTGGAGGGTAAACAGATTAATTAAATAAATACATTTTCAGATCTTGGTGAATATATTCAGGCAATTCCGGCCACCCTTCGTATTCTGTAGAATTTACGTAAAGAATAAGATAACATCGAATGTTAAAATTGTAGTACTGTTGATGCATTCAAATTCTTGAACTGGCGGCGTCATGCCAGCGGTAAGTTTAATTGCAGCTAGCAGTAGGACTTGATAGCCATAGCAGC
Source organism: Anabrus simplex (assembly GCF_040414725.1). Taxonomy (NCBI): domain Eukaryota; kingdom Metazoa; phylum Arthropoda; class Insecta; order Orthoptera; family Tettigoniidae; genus Anabrus; species Anabrus simplex. The sequence goes on along the minus strand of NC_090275.1, from coordinate 9,481,774 downwards.
GACCTCACACGGCCCGGCTCGTTTCGTAAACAGCGGTGTGTGAGTGTATCATCAGGATGCGTTTATTGCTCATACGTGGAGGTCGGCCATTGATTAGAGTTAAGTGGTGGTGAAATAAACTGTTCGTGTCGTAAACTTTAATAGTGTAACTGGAGTTGGCTTGTATTGTGCGCTAGCGTTGGGGCAGGTCGTGTACAATCTTCGGATATGTCTGGAATAAAAAGAGAGCTTTAATTTGACTTGTACAGTGGTGGCTTACAAGGGAACTTGCTAGGACACTGTACGGAGGCTGTCCACAGAATGACAGATTAGTGATGCTGAATAGGAATCCGCTGCTTTCCTCGTTTATGCTAGTGACATTTTATTAATACCATGCCCGTTTATATGCACATAACCAAGATTTCATACTACATAATATTTTAGCTCCCATTATAAATGATGCAGAAGTGTTAAAACAAAGTGTTTTATATAACTTTAAAGTAGTTCACTGTTTATTTCCGTTTTCTATTATTGTGTATTGTGCTCTCTTTATACACTGGCTTATATTTTTCATTTTGTGTGTTATTTGTTAAATTCTAAATTCCCATGGAGGGAATTAGATATTTTTCACCAATAGAGCATGTCAAAAATGTCAAAAACATATATGTAAGGCTTTTCAGGCGTTTGCTCTATTAACCAGCGTTTCCTGGGTGTCCAAAGATGTGTCCTATCATTGTATCACTTCTTATCGATCTCCTCTCGTCAATTCTATTCAGTACCCCTACGCTGGGGTGTATGCAAGTGAACTTATCAGAAGCCCTTATAAGAGGCACAGTCTGATAACTGCATACAGGAGATAAATCTCCACAATGGAATTATTGCCCGCCTAGCAATTCCGAATGGAAAATTCTAAATTCCCATGGAGGGAATTAGATATTTTTCACCAATAGAGCATGTCAAAAATGTCAAAAACATATCAGATGTAAGGCTTACATCAGAGTGGGACCTTTGCTTTCTTTATTATGTTGCTTGAGCCATTAGTCCATAGACTTGTTTAATGCAGCCCTCCATGCCACCCTATCCTGAGCTAGCCTTTTCATTTTTACGTTAAGTGCCGCATCCTACATCTGCTTGTCATATTCATACTTTGGTCTACCCCTACCGTTATTACCACCTATATTTCCCTCAGAAACCAACTGAACAAGTCCTGGGTGTCCAAAGATGTGTCCTATCATTGTATCACTTCTTATCGATCTCCTCTCGCCAATTCTATTCAGTACCTCTTCGCTCGTGATTCGATCTATCCACTCACCTTCAGCATTATTCTCTAACACCACATTTCAAAAGCTTCTATTCTCTTTCTTTCTGAGCTAGTTATCGTCCACGTTTCACTGCCATGCAATGCCACGCTCCAAAAGCATTTTTCTAATTACTATATCAATGTCGGAAGTGAGGAAATTAATTTTCTTAAGAAAGGCCTTGTGCTAGTGTGTATTTTATGTCCTATGTTCACCCAAAGTGCTATTTACCTTATTTATCTTTGATTTTATAATAGAATAGTACATTTCTTTTATATATGTTTTTTCTCGTAAATTACGTGGTAAAGTATAAGAGAGGGTCATGAGCCCTAACTTCGCCACAGCTAATGTCAATAAATAAATAAATAAATAAATAAATAAATAAATAAATAAATAAATAAATAAATAAATAAATAAATAAATAAATAAATAAATAAATAAATAAATATAAAATAATACTTTTGTCTGTCCATTGCTCAGAATTTAAAAAAGGATGGTACTTCTGTATCGACCGTGTCCACGGTAACAAGAAAATTTACTTTTTAATTTTCCGTAATTTCTCTCTGTCTCTCTGTCTGTCTGTCCGTCTGTCTGTCTATTTGTATGTATGTACACGCATCACTAGAAAACGGCTAAAATGAATTTAATGAAAATCGGTATGCAAAGTCGGGGAATAAGTCCCTACAATCTAGGATAGAAAAAAAAATTCACGCTGAGAGAAAGGGTAGTTTAGGGGAAGGCCAAAAATTTAATTTTAAAATATTATGTTATTAGTGGTCCTATCTTAATGAAAATCGGTAGGCAAAGTCGGGGAATAAGTTGCTACAATCTAGGCCATAAATAATTTTATTTACGATGAGTGAAATGGTAGTTGAGGGGAAGCCCTAAAATTTAATTCTTAAATATTTGTTATTACAGGTCCTTTCGATAGATACTACACAACTAAAGTTATATAGTATTAAATTCCCCATCATTTACGTCGTGAATTTTTACCGTACCGGCTATAATAACAGACCTATTCATGAATTTTGATTTTGGTTCCTTAAGTTCATATTAGCGCCGAGTCACGAGGAAATAGCCGAACAGAATTTAATAAAAATCGGTATGTAAAGTCGAGGAATAAGGAACTACAGTCTACGCTATAAATACTTTTATAAGACTCCCTAATATCACAAAGTCGAAAGAAAACTAAACGTGAAGGCCTGCAATATAGAAAGCTCATAAAATTGATCAACAATGACATTTCATTGACCATTGTTTCTTGTGATGTGGTTTGTGGCTTCTGTTGCCACTCATCTCCGATAGATGGGATTACTGTTGCATACCGAGTATTTTTTAAAATTTGCTTTACGTCGCACCGACACAGATAGGTCTTATGGCGACGTTGGGATAGGAAAGGGCTATGAGTGGGAAGGACGCGGCCGTGGCCTTAATTAAGGTACAGCATCTGTATTTGACTGGTGTTAACATAGGAAACCATGGAAATCCATCTTCAGAACTGCCGACGTTGGGGTTCGAATCCACTATCTCCCGGATGCAAGCTCACAGCTGCGCGTCCCTAACCGCACGGCCAACTCGCTCGGTCATACCAAGTATAACAGCCTGCCTGAATATTGGCGGGAAGTAGCTGGGGAGTTAGATAACTTTCTTCTTTAGCTTGCCTTTCCTCTGGTTCATAAATGTTCTGATACTACTGGTATGTAACACACTGGTTCATCATAGCATTCGAGCTGTTCAATCCCTACCTTGTGACACTGATTGGAATGAGCAATGTGCATACTTGCATAAATAATGGCAGAGGAGTGTTCATGGCTATCTGCGGCCTGGCCATTCCAGCACTGGAACTTTGAACTGTTAGATCGGCAGCGTAGTACTGTTCGTTAAAAGTGAGAAAATGTGCGTTTTTTTTTATTTGATCGAGTATTTTATATGATAACATTGGTTTTAATCGCTACATTCCTACTGACGTTTTTGTTGACTTCAGTTAGAAAACCAGACAAACAGTCTTTTTGAGCGAAGCACGGCTACGTCAGCTATTAAATAGATAATCTCACCTTTTCTATTCATGTAACATTTGAGATTACTTCTTAACTACAAAGCACAGACTTATCATGTGCTTGCATTGTGCGGGTCGGCGGAGGAAACGGGTCGCCTCTTTGCGTGACGTCATCCGAGCTACAGTACGGCCTGTACATCGCGAAGGCAGTGCTGGAGTACATCTGAAAAAAAGAAATCACTTTTCCGTTCCGAAAATCAAATGATCATAAATCTGTCTCTCCGTCAAGGGCTGCTAATTTCAGATGACCACCAGTCATGAGATATATTTAAGCCATTTTGACTTATGAATTTATGTCACAAAATGTGCGACGGAAATGTAACCATAGCTAGAGCCGTGCACGGATGTGGATATCCGAGAAGTTAGTGTCTTGGCGGATGCAAACAGTATGGCAATGCTGATAATTTCTGAATAATTAAGTTTATTTATGTTCACTCAGGTGTACTCCGGTTTTATGCTTACGGTTAAGCGACCCTTGTCGATGGTGTGGGAGAATGGTGATATATGAAGAGCATTGAGATCAATACCTTGGGTGTAATATACTATAGTTAAACATTTACAATATCCGTGGATAAGCATTGGCGGATATGGATAAACATTCACGGGTGCGGGTGCGGATAATATTTTGTTTATCCGCGCAGGCTGTGATGTAAGGTATTGTTACCTAGCAACCGTGCAGGCTGTGTCTTATGGCTGGCGGACATCTGAAATCAGCAGCCATGACCGAGAGACATATTTATGATCATTTGATTTTCGCTACGGGAAAAGTGGTGTCATTTTTTCCCTAGAGCTCGTCTGAAAACTTCCAAGAGTAAACATTATGCACGGATGTTTAAATCAGAATGATATTTGATTCTAGATTTCTTCTGTTAACTTAATATTTGTAGGACTTACCCGGCTGGTACAGTGAGTGGTGGTGGTGGTGGTGATTATTGTTTTAAGAGGAAGTACAACTAGGCAACCATCCTCTATATCACTAATCAGAGAGAAAAAATGGAAGGGGTCCGACATATCGACCAAAGGAAGACAAGGGCTACGAAGGGCGTGAAAATGAAAGACTCCCTGGCCCTCGCAAACCTAATAGCGTCGAGGTCGGAAAAGAACAAGAGTTGACCAAGAGAGGTCGGATAGGATAGTTGAAAGTGAGGAGCCAGGCACAAGTAAGTGGAAGCAATGCCAGGACTCAGCTAAGGGCCCCGTGGTCGTCCCCCCACGCTCCAAAGTTCAGAGCCCCTGGGGCAGTGGTGCAGTGATACTAGAATTCGGAATAAGTTAACGTCCTCCTGGTATAAACCCCAAACAAGAATATGTTGTGTAATACGTAGTGACAAACAGATACATTCTGTTTCCTCATTTCCCAGAGAGCTCAGATGTTGTGTTACGGTGATGGTAAGCATTTCTCAGATGATAATAATTTCAGGGCCCTTGCTTATAGAACTTTCATTTCTCGTTTTGATGCTGTCTACTTTCTCTCCAAAGAGAGCAACCTTGTTTTCGGAACATTCTTTATAATGATGGTTCAGGGTTATATTTGGGAGGAAACTGTCTTTCAGAATATTAACATGTTATTTCTCAACGTAATGACCAGGTTCTGAGGACGTAGAGTTGGCAATGGCGTTAAAACTTGCCGTATTGTGGATTATTTCATTATTTTGGAACGCGGTTGAAAGAAACTACACGGGACGAGTTGGCCGTGCGGTTAGGGGCGCGTGGCTGTGAGTTTTCATCCGGAAGATAGAGAGTTCGAATGCCATTGTCGACAGCCCTGAAGATGGTTTTCCGTGGTTTCCCATTTTCACACCAGGCAAATGCTGGGGCTGTACCTTAATTAAGGCCACGGTCGTTTCCTTCCAACTCCTAGGCCTTTCCTCTCCCACCGTCGCTATAAGACCTATCTGTGTCGGTGCGACGCAAACCCACTAGCAAAATAAAGACACTACAGATCATTTAAATTTCGTATTATAATGTGAGATGGTGTAATTTTTGTTGAAATCGCTGTGGTAATAATCACACTGTGATTGGTTGACGTAATAATGCCGATAATAATTATCGTGGAGAGAGAAATAACAGGCATGAAAGAGCATACACATCAAATACGTGATCAGTGTTGTGGCATTACCATTCACATCTATGAAAACTGTTAGACTTCATTAGCCAGGCAGTGGGTGAGTTGAAAATTGTTTTTCATTTGTATGGTCAGTGCATGAATACTTGTGCATGAAAAGGATATAATTCTGAATCAGAGGGAGCAGGCAATGTACAGCGCTCTTTGATCCTTTCTCTTGATGTGTCCTACACTTGTGTTAGATCAGCGCATACAAACACTAGTCGATGAAGCTGTATTTCATAGACTAAATGCAAATTGGACTTCAACATGAATCATTCGATAAAAATGAGTCGCACAGGGAATTTCGTAAGGCTGAGAACATAGAGCAATGCAACGAGCGGTACATTGAGCAAAGCTTTTTATTAGTATAACATCCACAGTTCTACCGCTTCAGGCAAGCGGCTCAGTGTTGAAAACAGTGCTACGAGTTTAGGTAAATAAAATATAATAAAGTATGAGAATATATTCTTTATTTATTCCCCGCCCCCCCGCCCCCAATAAAAGCAAATCTTTTTTAATCATCGTTATCCGGTCGATTAGATTAGCAGTTTGTCTTTTACTAGCACTACGAGCGCTAATGTGAGTCAGTGCAGAGTTTCACTTAAGCCCTTATAACTACATTCGGTATAGACATTTTTCAAAAATTCAAAAATTGCCAGTCGGTATTGAACTAAGGAACGTATTACGGGAATAATTATGTAAATTAATTAATTTGACTAAGATTTGAATAAAAAGAAAACGATTAAAGAAACAAGCGATTTTTTTCGGAACTACGTTTAGGCCAGAAGTGATTTTCGAACGTTTTTTTAGTTTGATAGAGCTATCCAAAACTCAAAATTTTGAAACCTTTCCCATCCGTCTAGGCTTTCAACGGTCGGAACAAGTGAGAAAATTGGTTAATTTTACGTTTTTCGTGGTATGAGGACCTCTACTTAGCCTGCTAAGAAGTGTTTTCAACATTAAAAGCGGCGATGGGTTCACAGTGCACGCTCCCTAATCAGGCAGTGAATTGTGGACGGCTGTTTAGTACTGGAAAATTCTGCGTTAAAAATCTCATATTCGCTGCAAAACAGAGAATGTTGCCTAGTAGGCCTAACCGTGCAGGCTGTGATGTAAGGTGTGGATGGATGACCAGACAATGTTACCTAGTAACGGTGCAGACTGTGATGTAAGGTGTGGTTGGATGACCCGGCAATGTTACCTAGCAACCGTGCAGGCTGTGATGTAAGGTGTGGATGGATGACCAGACAATGTTACCTAGTAACGGTGCAGACTGTGATGTAAGGTGTGGATAGATGGCCCGGCAATGTTACCTAGCAACCGTGCAGGCTATGATGTAAGGTGTGGATGGATGACCAGACAATGTTACCTAGTAACGGTGCAGACTGTGATGTAAGGTGTGGTTGGATGACCCGGCAATGTTACCTAGCAACCGTGCAGGCTGTGATGTAAGGTGTGGATGGATGACCAGACAATGTTACCTAGTAACGGTGCAGACTGTGATGTAAGGTGTGGTTGGATGACCCGGCAATGTTACCTAGCAACCGTGCAGACTGTGATGTAAGGTGTGGTTGGATGACCAGACAATGTTACCTAGCAACCGTGCAGGCTGTGATGTAAGGTGTGGATGGATGACCGGACAATGTTACCTAGTAACGGTGCAGACTGTGATGTAAGGTGTGGTTGGATGACCCGGCAATGTTACCTAGTAACGGTGCAGACTGTGATGTAAGGTGTGGATGGATGAGCAGGCAATGTTACCTAGCAACTTCAGTATGCGTGAATCGTCTCCGAGAGGAACGTGGGGATACATGAATTCAGACCCAGGGGAAATAATTCTTCACAGAGGAATTAGTCCCCGAGGAATTGGCGGGTACGTGAATTCGTCCAATAACAAAACCTGGAATACAAGTGACTTGCAGTTTCACTCTTTGAGTTGGTTTCGCTGCTCTGCTATCCACTCTACTGTTTTCAGCCTAAACCTCAGCCTGCGGCATTGTGTATTCTACGTTTCAAGTTGGGAGTTTATACGAATCGTGATCTAAACACGAGATTTCGAAAAGGCTCTGTTCCGCACACGATTTCGGTTAAATATTAAAATCGCCTCACAAAGAATGTTTGTGCCATATTGGCAACATTGCACTAGATTTCACTGCCCATAGAGGTTTATGAGTCCGGACCTAATCAAGGATTTTATTTCTAGGCTAAGGGGTGGAACGGGATTTACTGAGATAGTGTCACACAAGGGACAGAAGGTCACACTACTTTCACCATATGATAGGAACCCGTGTGTAAGTGTAATTGCGGAAGTGTTGAGTGTTGCATGTGAGGAAAGGAACGTTAACGACGACACATACACCCAGTCCCCAGGCCAGGGATATTAATCATTTACAGTTAAAAATTCCTGACTCGGCCGGGAATCGAACTCGGGGCCGCCGAGTGACAGGCGGACGAGTTGCCCCCCTACACAGCGGGGCCGGACAACATTCAGATAGAAGCACCCAATAGTGGGCATTTACCTGAAAATATTACACATAGTTTATTTCTATCACTTTGTTAACGACTTTCGCTGTGAAAAATGAGAGGTATTTGTGTGCTAGAATAAAAACTGTAATTATTTCAGATTGTTTTACACACATAGGTAACTGGCGAGTTTTAGCGTAGACAGTTGAACTGAACCGATAATATTCATGATAGACTGTTTGGCTTTCATTAGTTTGTCCCGTCAACGTACTAGCCGTAAAACATCAAGTGTGGACCCTGAACAAATTTAAAAAACCCCTGAGAATTGACGAAAAAGAATTAATTTTCTCTTTGATATAATAAAAGAATTCAAAGTAGACACAACAACTCTAGCATCATTAAAGGAACGCTGACTGACCTCTTCTCAAAATTCAAATTGTTAGGTGAACTTTCACAAGCATTTGAAGTTAAAACTGGTGTGAGATAAGGGGCTGGACTCTCCCCGATAATATTCAACTGTTATCTGGGAAAAGTAGTAAGAGAATGGGTTGACATATTAAAAAGGAATCTACAAATCACTTGTGACCATGAAACAAACGAACTATAACAAATCACGTAGCTTTGACAGATGATCTAGTCATACTAGTAAAAGACCCAGAAGGAAGGATTAAATTATACCTTGAAAAGCGTGTGGCCAAAATAAGATTACAATTTTCCTAAAGACATATTAAGAAAACAATTTTTTGAACACTATGCAAATAATAAGAAGCAAACGAGCACTTTTGAAAGAAGCTGACGAAGATTTGGAACTACTCAACATTAAAAGAAAACACATTTCAGATAGAAAATAATTTAACAAAATAATATTTGATGTTAAGTTTACAGAGAAAGCCAAGAAGACATCAGGCAGTAAATCAACGAAAGAAAGAAAACACCGAGAAAGAATGAAGTTATGGGAAGACAAGAAGACAGAACCTATCATTTGGTCCTAAGATGGCCTAATCGAATGAATAATAATAATAATAATAATAATAATTGTTGTAACCAAGGTTGAAGTTTACAAAACACAACTTTTATTGCTTCACTTTATGATATTTACATAAATAACTGAAATTTATTTTGAAGCAAAAAGGAATATTGAATCTTGAGAGAAGTCTGTCTTTATACAATATGTACAGGTTTACAGTCTTTATATACACTTCTATCTTGAAAAGATAGTCTTTGTGAATAGACACGTTGATAGTCGAAAACTATCTGGCACACTAACATAAATGTCTTTGAGAGTCCTTATTTGTTGAAGTGCCTGAATTCCTAAAAAGCAAGTTCAATTGATTGAAGAAATTCCACCTAGCGAAACTAAGGGAGCTTGCATAACTTAGGGAATGAAAATGGCTTGTAAAAGAATTACGGAACATGGGCAGCGGAAACAGGTAAGGGAACGGTGACCAGAGGTGAAACCTCGTACTGCCAGAAATTCAGTCCACCTGGTCGAAGCACATTTTCAAGAGGAGTAGCCTCCGTGCTCGACGTAGGGTGTATTCTGGAGCTGGACACCGGGGCGAGTGGGCAATTGAGCAGGCAGGGAGCTCCTATTTATAGTACACTCGATGGTCAGGCACGCGCACTGAGGGCTGCGCGTCGAAGCTAGCAGAATGATACACAGACGCGCGTGCAGCTGGCTGGCGAAGCGAGAAAGGGAGCGCCGGACATACAACAATAATAATAATAATAATAATAATAATAATAATAATCTCGGTTACCGCGTGCAAGCATTTCGATTTCACGCCTGTAAGTTTTGATGTAAAGAGGATTTCTTTTGCGTGGTCTAAGACTGATTTTCAGTTAATTTTATCAGTACATTTTCTATTTCAACACACACTATTTATACAAATCCACAGCCACAGCATCTTTGATGACCAAGGCCTACGGTAACGACTAATGTGACGTCACTGACGGTACACTTTCTATTTTAGCACACGCTATTTACACAAATCCACAGCCACAGCATCTTTGATGACCAAGGCCTACGGTAACGACTAATGTGGCTGGACTTCCGTCACACATTTAGTCGCATTACGTTACACAAATTTTCGGACGACCTCCAGCTATAAGGCACATTTATGTCAAAACTAATTATGAGGCTGTATCTTGACGGTAACCGTTTTGCAAGAGCAACTATCTCTTTGGACTCTCTTTCTCTTCAGCTAAAATTAATACAGTATAATAAACTGTTTACTCCTGAACTAATTCAGTATTATACCAATATCTGTCAGTCACTTCGTGAACGCTTTTTGTTATGTGTTCGCACACTTTTTGGGAACTGAACTATTCTCTGTACCTCGAGCGACGGAAGACAGAAGCTAACCCAAATGATGCGGACAGAGGAATTCGATAAACCGACATAATTTTTCAAGGCAGACGAACAACCTTTATGCCGTATTTCATGCCACTCAGCTCATTTTTACCGCCAGAACAAAACAAAAAAAGTGTGATGTTAAAGGAAGTTGAAGTTAGAGGCGGTAAAAATGAGATGTGATGCTGTACTGAAAAAGAAACCATTTTTCCCTTTGTGAAAATCAAATTATCATAAATATGTATGTCTCCCGGTCATGGCCGTCTGCTAATTTCAGACGGCAACCAGCCATAAGACAGTCTGCACGATTGCTACAGTTACACTTCTGTTATACATTTTGTCGCGGCACGTTACGCAAAGATCCCCAGCCAATAAATCTAATTTCCAAAATACACATAGTAGTAGAATGTAAAAAGGCTCAAATATTGTAGTTAACTATGTCTGTCTGTTAGGTCATCAGCCCAGAGGCTGCTTGGATCCTCAAATAGCACCACCAATGGCTATGCAGTTATAGGGAAACCGCAAAAACCAATGACAGAGCCCAAATGAGGCGAACTAGGCAAGATGAGGAGTGAGATAGTTTGCCATTCCTTTCCTCACTGGGCCAGAAGGTGCTATTGCAGCACGACTGATCCTATGAGCAACACATTTCATAACACTGAGACACTAGTCGTGCTCAGCATCACCCATACCCCAGCAGCTTCCATATTGTCACAGCCATGGATGAGACTGGGACTTTGGTGGAAGCTACACTTTGTTCTGGTCTGTGCCAAGAGACCAATACTGCATCTATCAAGAAATGGCAGCAGGCGGTTAGTTATGCATGTACCTTATAAATTAATCAGGTTCTACCTGTTACATTATGAACATGATAATGTTTTTATTAAAGAAAACGGAAAGCGAATTCGGCGTATATTTTAAAACCCTATTAACGTAGAAGGTGGCCTAACTGGCATTACGATATTTAAAAAATAGGAAGTAGAGATAGTTTCTTGCTGATATTTTGAAGATGGTCAGCATTATCTAGAAAGGTTTCAAACAATAAGTACTTTAAATTTAATTTTGAGCATTTTATGTGATGACAGATGTTTTGATGACTGATATTATTGCTAATAACATAGGAAACTGTAAATAGAAAACGCTCAGAAACGACATAAGGTTACATCGACGCAATTTTCCTTGGGTTATGCTAAAAGATATAGGCCTACGGTACACAAAATAGTATTAAAGTACATTCATCCCTTTTCCAAACCCCGCCCGTGCGTACAGGAGGTGGTAGAGCTGAAGATTGTTCCTTTACTGATGCTGTTTTTCTTTAACCAACGGATGATCAATAAACCAGAAAAATTTGCGTATGGAAATTGTAAAAGTTGTCCTTGTATCTGCATCAAAGACTGGCGCACTGTGATATCGGAATGTTCCTCATTAACGACGACCCACAGTTCTCTATCAAAGCCCACTTTTGTTCCAACTTGGAGTCGTATGAACGTTAGAGAGTTGGTCATACTGATAAATAATTTGTACAAAATAATTGGATATCTCGCAGCGTTGTCATCTTACCAGCTACTGACGTGGGCAAACTGAACTTGGCTTTGCGAAGCCGTGTTGCTAAATCTGTACGTGGCTTAAGAACACCAATCTAAGTGGGGGGGAGCAATCCGAGGTGACAGGATCGCGCCATAGCAAGTGGGCGTGGCTCTCAACCCGCTCTTACGTAGCAACACCGCTTCACTTGCGAGGTGATCTTTCTTTCTTAATCCGCTTACCCTCCAGGGTTTGTTCTCCCTCGGACTCAGCGAGGGTCAGTGTCCTGGAGCGTGAGATTTGGGGTCGGGGATACAACTGGGGAGGAGGACCAGTACTCACTGCTATGTTCAACAATGGCCTTGTGAGAGGGGGGGTGAGGATGGGAGGATTGTGGCCGTGGCCTTAAGTTAGGTACCATTTCGGCATTTGCGTGCAGGATAAGTGAGGAACCACGGAAAACCACTTCGAGGATGGTTGAGGTTGGAATAAAATCCCCTCTACTTAGTTGACCTCCCCAGGCTGAGTGAACGCCGTTGCAGTCCTCGTATCAGTTTTCAAATTTCGTGGCAGAGCCGGCAATCGAACCCGGGCCTCCGGAGGTGGCAGCTAATCACACCAGCTAATCAGACCACAACAAAGTGTAGCTTCCACCAAAGTCCCAGTCTCATCCATGGCTGTGACAATATGGAAGCTGCTGGGTGTATGGGTGATGCTAAATAATGACATTTGGCGCACGACTAGTGTCTGAGTGTTATGAAAGGTGTTGCTCATAGGATCAGTCGTGCTGCAGTAGCACTTTCTGGCCAAGTGAGGAAAGCAATGGCAAACTACCTCACTCCTCATCTTGCCTAGTACGCCTCATTTGGGTTCTGCCATTCGTTTTCGCGGTTTCCCTATAACTGCATAGCCTTTGCTGGTGCTATTTGAGGATCTACACTACACCACACGACAGAGGTGGACAAAGCGGTCTTATTGGTTAATTTCAGCAGTTGATAACCTGGCAATAGCCAGAGATATAGAAATATATTTCTATTAAAGTCAGTATGACCAACCCTGTATACTTCGTATGGCAAGTGGAGGGTTCAAGAATAGAAATTGACTGATAAAACTGTACACTAAATGCAACAATGGGGATCAGTGGATGGTAATGCCTAGAGGATTTACCCAGTTCACTCGCTCGTGTCCTCCCCAGAAGCACCGAAGCAAGAACATGCCATCTCACCTCAAGCCCGACCCCGAATCAGGAAATTGCTAGTACGTGTTCACTATCTTACACTACTTTATTTTTCACAAACTTTCAAATATCTCCGGAAATATATTCTTAACGACCATTGTGGAGCAAGTTTGTCTATTTTGTGTTGCTCCATCAGAGTTGCCACTGTGGCCACGTTTACTTTCCAGACTGTAAGTAAGATGTGGCTTCATTCCTGCGTCTTGAGAGGGATAACACCTCGCATGATTTCCCGGCACGACGTAGGACCTCCTCGATCGTGACGCGGATATACAAAATAACAGAGCGAGTTGGCCGTGCGGTTAGAGTCGCGCAGCTGTGAGCTTGCATTCAGGAGATAGTGGTTCCAGCCCCACTGTCGGCAGCCCTAAAGATAATTTTCCCTGCTTTTCCGTTTTCACACCAGACAAATGCTGGGGATGAACCTTAATTAAAGCCGCGGCCGCTTCCTTCCCATTCGTAGGCCTTTCCTATTCCATCGTCGCCAGAAGACCTACTGTATCTGTGTCGGTGCGACGTGAGGTTAAATCTAAAAAAATATAAAAAACATACAGAATATGATCCGCATTCGCTTCGCATATGCAGTTCCCTCGTCCGCATCCGCGAATGGTTATCGGCGGATATTGTTAATATTTATCTTTATTGCACCCAAGGTATTATCTGTTTATAACAGACCTCATACCTGACACCAGACCCCCTACAGTCTCTGGTTTACGAGGGATTTCCTCTTGTGACAACTACCGACGTATTGGGTGGTTTCCTTTCGGAGTCTTTGTTCCCTTCCTTCCACTAATTGCGGACAGGAGCCAGCTAGCCTTTGCTCAGATTTACGGCTTTATGATCTCAAGGCTCTTTATATATCACCATTGTCCCATACCACTGTCAAGGGTCCCCCCCCCCAAAAAAAAACTACCCCTGAGTGAAAATCAATATACTTCATTATTTAGAAATGATCAGCAAAATTATCCGCACGCCCACACAGTTTGCATCAGCCAAGATACTAACTTCGCGTATCCGCGTCCGTGCAGGGTTCTATCGATGGGATCTTGAAATTATGCGATACATCCAAAGTTCAGTCTGTTCATTGGTGTTTCCGTCCACGGTAATAACAGCTGATTGCTTATGACTAGAGCCCGGATTATATGCAATATAAAAATGAGAAATTTGTACATAAATATATAGCTAAAATTGACAAAATATGTAGTTAAATGTGTGATAAATAAAAAAAATATGTATTCCTGTACACAGAAAAGGAAACAAAACAAAAAATTAAAAGTGCAGATTTGATTTGACCTCTAATTTGCATTTGGAGGCGCAATTAACAGCTAAATATTTTCTGCTGTCTTCGAATGTCTTCTGTCTGTTAGGATGATCTTGTAACTTATATAGGAAAATACATTTCAGCTTCACATGAAATCACTGGCGCGTATTTCAAATGAGGAATGATACTGAAAGATGCGTTCGTTGTTTAAACGAATAATTGCCCTAATTTGTCCTCTTGAACTCCAACTTTATCTTTTCCTACCTTTAAAAGTTCCACTCAAGCGTATTCGTGTATTTATGTCATTCCCCGTCAATTCACCACTGACAGCTCGAAACATACCACATAGCCGAGCATCTCGTCTCCTTACTTCCAAGTCTTCCCAGTTCAAAGTTTGCAACATTTCAGTAACACTACTCCTTTGGCGAAAATCACCCAGAACAAATCATGCTGCTTTTCCTTTGAATTTTTCCAGTTCTCGTATCAATTCTGGTCCCATACACTGGAACCATATTCTAGTTGGGGTCTTACCAGAGACTTATACGCCCTCTCCTATACATCCTAACTACAATCCGTAAATACTTTTATAACCATGTGAAGAGATCTGTAACATTTTTATAACTCCTTCACTAATATGATTAACCCAAGGAAGATCATTCCTTATATTAATACCTAGGCACCAGTGTTACCCACGCGGTACTATCACCCCATCAACGCAATAATTAAAACCGACAGGACTTTCCCTCTTGGTGAAACTTACAACTTTACTTTTCATCCCATTTTCATGCATGCCATTGTCTGCTCTCCATCTCACTATATTGTTAAAAACCTCCTGCAACGCTCACAACACTGGAACTCATTTACTACTCTATACAGTATAACAGCCTCATCTGTGATTCCAGATCTTTACTCATATCATCTATGTATATAAAATAAGAGTTTTGTATGTACATTGCTCAGAATTTCAAAAAAAAAATGGTATTTCTGTATCGTTCATGTCCACAGTAACAAGGAAACGCACTTTTTTCTTTTCCGTAATTTCTGTCTGTCTGTCTGTCTGTCTGTCTGTCTGCCTGCCTGTCTGTCTGTCTGTCTGTCTGTATGTATGTATGTATGTATGTATGTATGTATGTATGTATGTATGTATGTATGTACACGCATCACTTGAAAACGGCTGAAGAGAATTGAATGAAAATCGGTATGTAAAGTCGGCGGATGAGCCGCTACAATCTAGGATATAAATAATTTAATTTACGCTGAATGAAATGGTAGTTTAGAGGAAGGCCTAAAATTCAATTCTCAAATATTTATATTTTAAGTGGTCCTGTCGATAAATACTACATAACTAAAGTTACATAGAATTAAATTTCCGATAATTTATGTCTTATACAATTTTACCGTACCGGCTGTGATAACACTGATATTCATGAATTTCGATTTTTGTTGTTAAGTCCACATCAACGCCGAACCACGAGAAAATGGATGAACAGAATTTAATGAAAATCGGTAAATAGAGTCGGGGAAGAAAGAACTGTAGTCTAAGCTATAAACAATTTTACTGACCCCTGGGTGAAATGGTAGTTTAGGGGTAGGCGCCTAAAATTTAATATTTAAATACCTTCGTTATTGTTCCTAGAGAATAGTACTACTTAACAAAAGTTATAGAGAATACAATTTCCGATCATTTATGTTTTATTCAGTTTTACCGTACCGACTGTGATAAGAGTAGTATTTCAGAGGCGGAAGAAAACTAAGTGCGAAGGCCTACAATATGGAAAGCGCATACCATTGATCAACAATAACATTACATTGACCATTGTTTGTTGTGATGTTCTTTGCCTCTTATCGTGCCCTTAACTCTGATAGATGGGATTACTGTTGCGTACCGAGTATAACAGCCTGACTCAATATTGGCGGGAAAGAGCTGGGGAGTTAAACAACTGTTTTTCTTTAGCATGCCATTCCTCTGGTTCATACCTTGTCTAATACTGCTGGTACGTAACACACTGGTTCATCAGTATTCCAGCTATTCACTCCCTACTCTGACGCGCTGTTTTGAATGAGCAGTGTGCAGATTTGGCAGAGGCTCACTTAGTAATAGTAGTATAATTTGGTCCAGAATTACAATTTAAGCCTAATCCAAATTACAGCACTACAATTCATTAATAATTCAAAATTTAACCCTGAAAAGAGACGTTACTTAAGAAAAGCGTCTTCCTCTTCACTTTTATTAAATTCTACATTCATTTTGTTCGAAATTAACAGCGAAGAGAGGTTTTCTCCTCTGGCTTGGAGGAAAAATTTGCCACCAGTGTAGTGAAATTAGATTTTCCGACTCATCGGGTACTCCTAGGAAAGAGATTAGTAAAAGGGCATAGATTTGTCCTCCTGGGACACCCCGCTATGCGACTCCCACCCCCGAACGAAAAAAAGACGAAGAGTGTTCACGGATGAAGGTTGTGCGGCTTGGTCATTCTAGCTGTGGAACTTCGGTCTGTTAGATCGGCAGCGTAGTACTGTTCGTTAAAAGTGAGAAAATGTGTTTTTTTTTATTTGATCGAGTATTTCATATTGCTTTTAATCGCGCCATTCCTACTGACGTCATTGTAATGACCTATGTTCATTTCACTTGGGAAAACCACTAAGGCAGTCTTTCTGAGAATGTAAAAAAGCAGGTGGAGAGTGAGTGTCTGCCATTATAATGAAAACTCCCCAACCTGATTGTGACAGAGTACGCAAGCAGACCTACCGTCACAATGAAAATTCCCTCACCCAGTCTTCACATGAGAAAAGACGTTTGGTGACTTCCCCGTCGCGTTTCTAGGGTAACGTTGCCATGCAATATAATACAATCTTGCTCACAAGGTGTACACTACTTAACATAGAATTCTGTATGCAATGTAGAATTCCGTAGCGAAGCACGGGTACATCAGCTAGTTTATATATATAAGGAAACACAAAGGTCCAACACTACTGCCCTGCGGGGACCCCCTTCTTAATCATTACAGGGTCAGATAACGCTCCACCTACTCTTAATTCTCTGAGTTCTATTTTCTAGACATTTAGCCCCCCATTCAACCACTTTTTGTCTGGAACAGTAGCCCTCATTTTCGTCAGTAATCTCCCATGTGGTCAGTTTGCTGCTGATGTGTTGTCAAATAAAAATAAGTTTTGTAAGCAAGTTTATGACAATATTTAATTTATCTTGCGTCATATTTCAGTATTTTTTGGAGGCATAAATGCAGGCATATTTTTGTAAGTTTGTTGTGAGTGGAAGCTCAACAGGTACATGGACGGCTTCAAGAGATATTAAGTCATAGAAATACGAGCCCTACTTACCGTTATTGCTGCTCACATGAACTTAGCGAGCACTCACATCCTTTTGAGGTAATTCTTTTTGGGAACTCCTTGTGTTCCAACACAAAACAGTTGTGGAATGTACCAAGGACCTGTCCTGTTCTGTACACACGCACTGGTACGATGATAATTAATTCCGTGCTCGCGGGGGCAAACATAGTGAGGGTCGCGTGTCTCCACCGTGTTTTGTGAATGGTTCTAGAAATAATACCGATAATTACAGGAGCATCCGACACGCCACCTTACTCTACTACTAGTGACCGTCCCCGCTGGCGTATTGTCCCTCCTTTTCCTTGTCCTTTTCGAGGAATACTGTGGCAATTATTTCAGCGAAAATACGTTGGTAGGCGACCTCCTGGAGGACGTAGTGACCCCAGGGAAGCGTGCTGAGTGGCTGGTTACCTGACACAGCCTGGCTCGTAAATATGGAGCCTTGTGAAGCCGTTTCACAACCTTCCAGTTCTTCTTGTAAGGTTGTCCACCTTGAGGCAGCTGTTCTCCAGTAGTCCCAGTCTTGAGCTAATCTCTTCACTCTTCGTAACTTGTTCCCCCTGTGGGTGGGGGTGGTAGAATAACACCCCTGCCTGTCGTAAGAGGTGACTAAACGGGGTCCCAGGGGCGCGCCCTTACCTGAGCACTGGCATTGCCAGGCTCCTCACTTTCATCAGACGTCCCTTGGTCAACTCGTGTTCTGTTCTGACACCGACAGCATTCGAGCTTTAGGGGGCTGCAACAGAAAATTAATTCTTAGAATTAACTTTGCTTCTAATGCCAGAAGTCTAGCATGTGTTCAGCCGTACGGAAAACTGTTTAAAAAAGTGTTATTCAATTTGTTGGAAAAAGTGCAGCTTACAGGTCATGATAAAAATCAACGGACACCCCAAGTGCTTCTGAAAGGGGTTCAGTTGAGACGGGATGAGGATGAAAACGTATATTTGTATTAGGTTAGTTTAGTACCATTAAAAAATAATTGAAGCTTCATACATTTTCCTTCTCCTTCAGCTGTTACACTTAGAAAAATAAGTGTGTGTGTGTGCGTGCGTGCGTGCGTGTGTGTGTGTGTCCGTAAACCTATCCTGTCTCATGATTTATATTTATGAATATAGCGAATATTTGCAAGATATTCCACATATTTAGCCATTTCTGGTCATTTTGGCAATCAGTTTTAGCTAGGTATTTTTCGTCATTAATATTGTTTACCCCTATCTGGTGAATGCGCCACTTCAGGTAACTCGCCTGTCCTTGTAGTATATCACTTCTAACATTTCTAACTTCATCAGCGTTAGTCCCACCTGATGACAATGCGTACGGTGTCTCAATTTCATTCGGTCCTGGGTCAAGTCGAGGTTTAAATTTACTCTCTCCATGTCGTTCTGAAATTCATCAGCTCATCGTTGCTTATATCATCCATTAGATCTCTTCCCGGTGACTCGGAAGAAACATGCATCATCTTGCCCTTAACCTCTCATGTCGCGCACCGATGCCCGCCATGATTTTTCCGAGTTAAGGTCTAACAATGAAAGAAATATTTAGCCACCTAATCGATACTTTTATTTGCCTTTGGAAATTTTATAAAATCATTAATAGTACATGTTTCGAATGCTTTGCAGTCATCGTCAGCTATATTCATATAAATTTAGGTGTAAATAAGGTAAAAGTATGCACAATATATGTTCTCGTATTAGCCTTAATAACTTTTCATGGGAACTTGAAAATTTTTGTCTATTGTGGGAGGATGGTGGTAGTGAGGAGGGAGGAGGGGTTGGAGGGGCGGGGAAGAATGTTTAAAAAGTGGTTAATAACTTGCCCTTAACTAAAGTAATGTTTTTATTAATATTATGTTATCAATATGTTCTATTAATATCTTAGTTAAGAATAAGTTTTAATTACCGGTATACTTTAATAACATCTTAAATATTTAGTTGGTGAAAAGTTAATCAGTTTTTTTCAAATACGCTTCCGAGCAGAAACTAAAAAGGAGACTTAAAGGACGTTTATATCTTCTTATTGGAAGAGAATGTTTTAAACAATATTTTAGTTAAGGAGAAGTTATTAATCACTTTTTAAGCACTCTTCCCCACCCCTCCAACCCCCGCTCACTACCACCATCCTCCCCCAATAGACAAACATGTTTAAGTTTCCCATGAGAAATTATCAAGGCTTATAGAACATATATTGTGCATACTTTTACCTTTTTTACACCTAAGCTTATGTGAAAATAGCTGATGATGACTGCAAAGCAGTCGAAACATGCACTATTCATGATTTTATGAAGAGGATACTTTGTAAGAGTTACGGTCTGATGTAATTGTAGCTGGTCCGAGTTGCAGTTCTCCTTGATATAACATTGAGTTTCATTTATTAAAAGACATGTTCAAGACGATTAGCTTTTCGCAAAGGGAAACTTATTTTTTTTCACATAACCTTATCCAAGTTAGGTACTTTAAAGAGGAGTACACAATGAAGAAAAAATGAATATTTTGATGTAATACATCGTGAAGTTTCTGTTTTTATTAGACAACTCATATCCTACTACAAACAATAGCCTTTTCTACGTGCTTCAAAAGACACGCACTTATGACACATAATATAACAATGTAAACGAAGAAATCCCAACAATTATAATATGACGTTATAGGCCTAGTAACTTAATTTCTTTTTAATGTTTTTCTACCCATAGTATTGACATTTTTATTATGGTAGTAAAATTAGGTATGCAACTTGTGCTAACGCCTGGTGATTAAATAGTTCCTCTCATGCAAGAGAGAATCCACTTTACGCACGGGTTGCTTAAATGACTGTTTCGAAATACGATTGGATAGTAGTACTTGACAAAAGACAACAGAACCATGTTGAAGTTTAGCTTTCATTCCCCCTTCGCTTGTGAAGAACAGAGCAGCGACTTCCTTAAGCACGCACGCCTCCCCATCACGACACTGCTGTCATACGGAATGCAAACCACGCATCGCACAGATGTACACGAATCTAGCTTCAAACGGGATACAAGTTGAAAGTATGTTCTGCTTCCACATCATGTGTCTTGTAACTGGAGAGGAAGGCAAGATTCGTGAGGTGAAGACAAAGGGCTTACGTCAGCCTTCTTACCTGCCACGATGGAGAAGGAACACTTCAGTAACATTCGGCTCTTAACGCAATAATAATAATAATAATAATAATAATAATAATAATAATAATAATAATAATAATAATAATAATAATAATAATAATAAAATATGACATTATAACTCAGTAATAAAACCGGAAGGATTCTACGCTTCAGAGTGTCTTATTTTAAATTTTAAAAAAAGGAGAGCTGCAAGAACTCGAGAAGAAGGAAAGGAAGATTCTGAGGAAATTTCTGGGATCGCAGAAGACTGCTGATGGCACTTGGAAGAACAGGAGAAATGAGGAGCTGTAGAAGTACACTGAAAAAATCACGGCCACAATGCAGAAACGAAGGCTGAAATTCTACGGACATCAAATAAGAATGGATGAGCAAAAGGAATCATGGGGTTAAACGCCACCACCAAATCGGTGGAAGAGATCAAGAGGGATGCGGAAGAAGTTGGAATTATACTACAGATGATCCACAATAGAAGTCGACAGTCTAAAATCATTATAAGAAAAATCACTATGTAAAACGGAGGTCCGAACGGATCATTTCCGAAGAGCAGAGACAGATGAGAAGAGAAAGAATGAAGAGATGTTGGGAATAGAAGAAAAGAAAGGGCAAGAAGCCTTTCGTAGTTGGCCAAATTCGGAAACGAAACAAAAAATGTAATAATAATAATAATAATAATAATAATAATAATAATAATAATAATAATAATAATTAGCAGTTTCCCGCTGGCTCCTCCCGCAATGTACAAAGTATGGTGCTGTTCGTTACTATCCTCACGGATGTATTTGCAAAGTTTCGAGTTCATGAAATAAAGCACATGATCTGCTGTGGTAATAGAATTTAATATTAAGTCAACAAAACACTTGAAAATACATCACACAAAGAAATTGAATTAAACGTTCCTTGGAACAACACTACGCACTGAACTGTTAAAAAGTCCTTCAAAGATCCTCGTCAAGGAGACAAATGTACTCATAACTTTTCTGAGAATCTACCAATTTAAGTAGTTATTACTTCAAAAGAAAGCGCTTGATCCACTGAGTGTTTTTAGACCAAAACAAACTGCGTACCTCAATTAGAACGAAAGATATGATTGCTTCAATGACAAAAAACGTTGAAGAAATGAGACGTCAAATTGAATGTGCACTCATAACTTTCCTCAGAATCAACAAATTTGAATAGTTAAGAGCTAAAATGAAAGAGCTTAATCCACTGAGTCTTCTTAGGCCAAAACGAACTCCGTACCTCAATTAAAACCAAAGATATGATTGCTTCAAAGAGATAAAAAATTGAAAAAATCAAATAATTTGCGGAAGGCGGAAGTTAAGTGATTTATAGTACCTGATGACAAATCTGTGCATGATTACCTTTCAGTTAAAAAAATGAAGGAAATCGACCGGTTAGAATGGTCGGACTGACTGACTTTAGTTTTCTAATTTTTTTAAATATATAGATAATAATAATAATAATAATAATAATAATAATAATAATAATAATAATAATAATAATAATAATAATAATGATAATAATAATTTTAATAATGTTTTTCTTTCAGTGGGCTGTAAAAGGCATTGGTGAACCTAAAATATGTAGTGGGACATACCTTACACGGCATAACCAGCTCCCTTTTGAAAGATGTAGACTTAAAAATGGCTGTTCAGAATTGATTATTTTATGCGCGATCCTAACTCAAATATAACACATAAAGGATGTAAGGGTTCTGAATAGAGAGCAGCGGTGTGGGTCGGAGAATTCCTGCGTAGCCTTTGTAAGATAATAAAGGATCACAAACGGTGGGTTAGGCATGGGGTTATTGTATGGAGCTTTCCTATGTAATCCTACGGTGACTGCTAACTGCGTACACAACTGACCTGGGCAGCTTTTCGTCAGGCTCCAACACTGCACACAATTTATTCTTCGTCGCAATTTCTAATTTCAGCTGTTGAAAAAAACCCAGTTCATATTGATCATATGTTTTAACGTAGATTTACATTCCTGGACAACGGATTCATGGAAAGAAGAGTTTTGAGACTCTTTTCGTGTTTGGGTAGAACGCGAACCGTATATCGCCGAGAATATTTAACTTACGATTATTTTTAATGTCTCAGTTCACAGGTAAAAGTGGAGACTACCTGCTGCAAAAAATAGCGCTTCAAAGCAACGCAAAATTTGTGCATACTCTGTTATAAGATGGCGCTGTGTTGACTCGCGCGCTCAGTCAGTTGTATAGAGTAACACATTTAACAATCGAAGAAAAAGATCTTACTTTTACTGGTAATGTTACTCCCGAACTCTTAAATCAAGTCTGTTATTTCTCATATCATACTCCACAGAGTTATTACCCACATTCTAAGTGAACCACGTTCTGTATTATTCACATAATATTTGTCTTTTACTTCTAATAAGTAAGTCTAGGAAACTCTCAAAACTGTGCGGCCGTTAACAGCCTACCATCAATTTTTTTTAATCTCAGTTACTTCATTCTTGTTTTCTTGGACAAAAACTCCTGATAAACAGCAATTACTGGCCTTCATTTTGTAAATTTGCTCGAAAATCCCTCGCAATCCTGTGTTTCATCCCAAAATGAAATGACGATATTTATGGAATATTTCGTTCCACCGAGTGCAGAGACGTTTGGGTTCGAACCCCCATCGTTGGCTGTCCTGAGAATGATTTTCTATGGTTTTCAATTTTCACTTCCAGACAAAAACCGGGACAGTTTCTTAGTTCAATAGGGATGCGGAAAACAACAAGTCACAATTAAACATTCATATTTCTACCCAAATTTCGGTACAGTTTTCTTGAAGGAAATTGCTTTATCATAAATCTTTTCTTCCTACTTAATGACAGCAATACCTACAAAAAATAAGTGTTTTGCCCGTTTAAAATGGGCTCTGGAAGATTTGGTGTTTGATAGTGCCATACTAATTATACTGTGTTTTAAAGAAAAATATACTTTCTAGCAGTTCTTAGGCAATTAAAGAGGTGGAGTGAGGTTAGTTGTTCTAGCTCTTATAGTTCCTTAGAAACGTGTACTTGAAGATTGTTACTTTCGGAAATATAATGATGGCCGCGGGGAACCGACAATGGTGCCACCATATTTAAATAGCCATTTAGTCACAGGAATACCCATACCTGTGTACGGGAAGGCTTACTCCAATCAATTAAGTTAAAACCGAACATGTGATCTTTTTAATGACTTTTCACGTTTAGGTACCCTGAACACACGCCATTTCTTCCTAGATCCGTGGTCTCAATGAACCTCATGACTTTGACAAAAAAAAAAAAAAAAAAAAAAAAAAAAAAAAAAAGTTTCCCCTGGGAATAAATGCTGAAAGGGAAGAAAATGCTTACGCTTGTAATAATAATAATAATAATAATAATAATAATAATGGTTCATGGTGTGGGCAACTGTAGTCACGTCCTAGTTCGTGAACCATGGGCAACGGCTGAGTGGCCTAGTAAGTGGTCCTGAGAGTCGGGATACCATTTGCTACGGAATAGCAGTGGGCATCTCGGACATATTCTGAGTCTTGGCCTTCCTCGTGCTCAGGCGGCTAGGACCATACAGTCCATCGGTGGTCCATAACCTGCTAGAGGAGAGATCCTCACTTGGACTATGTGTTAGTAGGGTAGCATCCTGCTTCATCAATTTACTGAGCTCAGAACATTTTAAGCAAACCTCGGACCTATGGGAGTAATGGAGTCTCACTCCCATTTGACAGGCGAGGGACTCCTTGGAAACAACTTGGCGAACGAAATGGAATTCGATGGGGAGCTATCAATATTAATGGGGCTTATGGAAGAAAGAAAGTATAACTGGCTGAGTCAGCAAAGAGGATGCATCTGGATGTGCTAGGAGTAGGTGATATTCGGGTAAGGGGAGATAACGAGAAAGAGATTGGAGATTATAAAGTGTACTTGACGGGTGCTAAAAAGGGAAGGACAGAGTGCGGGGTAACTAATAAGTGGTCCTGAGAGTCGGAATACCATTTGCTGCGGAATGGCAGTGGGCATCTCGGACATATTCTGAGTTTTGGCCTCCTTGTGCTCAAGCGGCTAGGGCTATACAATAGATTTCAATGCGAGAGTTGGAAATACAATGAAGGATAAAAACGGGTGATTGGTAAATGTGGAAAAGATATGGAAGCTAATAGGAATAGGAAGCGTCTGCTGGACTTCTATACTAGTATGGGTTTAGCAGTTACGAATACATTCATCAAGAATACCATTGTACGCAACATAGTTTATGTTAGGCACGAAAATGAGCGAATGATGTTGGTAGATTTGGCAGTTGGAGAAATTAGGACGAGAATTCACCATGTGAGGTTGCGGGTGAGGATGAAATGGACAAGTTTTACGAAGCTTTGAGTGACATCGTAGTTAGGGTCAACAGCAAGGATAGAATAGTGCTAATGGGCGATTTCAGTGCGAGAGTTGGAAATACAATGAAGGATACGAAAGGGTGATTGGTAAATGTGGAGAAGATATAGAAGCTAATAGGAATGGGAAGCGTCTGCTGGACTTCTGTGCTAGTCTGGGTTTAGCAGTTACGAATACATTCTTAAAGCATAAGGCTATTCACCGCTACTCATGGGAGGCTAGGGGTACCAGATCCATAATAGACTATATCTTAACCGACATCGAATTCAGGAAATCTGTTTGGAATTTCGATGAAACAGACCACTATCTGATCTGTAATGAACTATCTCTAGGCCTAGGATAGAGAAAGGTAAATCTGTCTGCAAACGAATAAGGGTAGAAAATATCCAGGACGAGGAAATTAGACAGAAGTACATGGATATGATTATGCAGAAGTTCCGAACAGTGGACAGTAAGCAGGTTCAGGATATAGAAAGAGAATGGGTGGCATACAGGGATGCTTTAGTAGCAACAGCAAGAGAATGCCTAGGAACAACTGTGTGTAAAGATGGGAAAAAGCGAACATCTTGGTGGAATGATGAAGTGAGAGCAGCTTGTAAACGTAAAAAGAAGGCTTATCATAAATGGATCCAAACAAGGGCTGATGCAGACAGGGAATTGTACATCGATGAAAGAAACAGAGCGAAACAAAGTTGTTGAATCCAAAAAAGAAGTCGTGGGAAGATTTTGGTAATAATCTGGAAAGGCTAGGTCAAGCAGAAGGGAAACCTTTCTGGTGGTGGTGGTGATTATTGTTTTAAGAGGAAGTACAACTAGGCAAGCATCCTCTATATAACACAAATCAGAGGGAAAAAAGAAGGGACCTGACACTTCGAAAAATGAAGGTATCGGCCAAAGAAAGACAAGGGCCACGAAAGGCGTGAAAATGAAAGACTCCCTAGCCCTCGCAAACCTAATAGCGTCCGGGTCGAAAAAGAACAAGAGTTGACCAAGGAAAGTCGGATAGATAGATGAAAGTGAGGAGCCTGGCACAATTAAGTGGAAGCAATGCCAGGACTCACTGAGGGCCCCGTGGTCGCCAACCCACGCTCCAAATTTCAGAGCTCCTGGGGCCAAAATAACCTTTCTGGACAGTTGTGTTTGTTTCGTAGATCTAGAGAAAGCATATGACAGGATACCGATGGAAAAGATGTTCATCTAGAAAAAGCATATGACAGGATACCGATGGAAAAGATGTTCATCTAGAAAAAGCATATGACAGGATACCGATGGAAAAGATGTTCATCATACTGGTGAACTGTGGGATCAAGGGTAGTTTATTAAAAAATCAATCAAAATCATTTACGTTGACAATTGGGCTGCAGTGAGAATTGATGGTAGGATGAGTTCTTGGTTCAGGTTACTTACAGGTGTTAGACAAGGCTGTAATCTTTCACCTTTGTTGTTCGTAGTTTACGTGGATCATCTGCTGAAAGGCATAAAGTGGCAGGGAGGGATTCAGTTATGTGGAAATGTAGTAAGCAGTTTGGCCTATGCTGACGACTTGGTCTTAATGGCAGACTGTGCCGATAGCCTGCAGTCTAATATCTTGGAACTTGAAAATAGGTGCAATGAGTATGGTATGAATATTAGCGTTTCAAAGACTAAATTGATGTCAGTAGGTAAGAAATTCAACAGAGCACAATTAGGAAAAAACATATATCATTCTTTGGACATCTTATTAGAACACCTGACACCAGAATTAGCAGAAGAATAATTGAAAAGTTATGGATTAGCAAGACCAAGATTAAATGGATCACAGAAATTAAGGAGAATATTAAAGAACTGAATGTCAGATTGGTGATACAAAGCTGGAACAGGTAGATAATTTCAAGTATTTAGGCTGTGTGTTCTCCCAGGATGGTAATATAGTAAGTGAGATTGAATCAAGGTGTAGTAAAGCTAATGCAGTGAGCTCACAGTTGCGATCAACAGCGATGATATTTGAAGGTGCTCAAATACGTCAGCCTCGTCTCGATAGATTTATTGGCCCGTAAAAGAACTGCCGAACAAATTTTCGACATCTCGGTGTCTCCGAAAACCATCATAAAAGTAGTTAATTGGACGTAACCATTATTATTATTATTATTATTATTATTATTATTATTATTATTATTATTATTATTATTATTATTATCACATACATCGCCATTATAGACCACTATGCCTTTCAGCCTTCAGTCTGCAAGCATCTGTGAATATCGCCATAATCCTCTATTTGCAACTAATGCTGTGGCCTCATTTAGTTCTATACCTCTTATTTTTAAATCTTTAGAAAATTAGTCTAACCATCGTCGTCTAGGTCCCCCTCTACTTCTCTTACCCCCCATAACATAGTCCATTATTCTCCTAGGTAAACACATTTTAAAAATGGAAATACATTTCAATATTATTATGAACACCTCTACTTTGGTTTAAATTAAAAGTAGGTAAATAAGGATTTAATTCTCCTCCATTTGCCTCACATGATCACACCACCGAACTCGTTTATGCGCACAGCTTCATCCATCGAGTTCATTTATAACTTAGCTTTTATCTCCTCATTCCGATTACTCTCCTGCCATTGTTCCCACATGTTTGTACCAGCAATCATTCTTGCTACTTTCATGTCTGTTACTTCTAACTTATGAATAAAATATCCTGAGTCCACCCAGCTTTCGGCCCCGTAAAGTAAAGTTGGTCTGAAAACAGACCGATGTAAAGATAGTTTCGTCCAGGAACTGACTTCCTTCTTATACAGCTGAGTGGTTCTGACGGTTGAGGCGGTGGTCTTCTGACCCCAACTTGGCAGGTTCGATCCTGGCTCAGTCCGGTGGTATTTGAAGCTGCTCAAATAGGTCAGCCTCGTGTTGGTCGATTTACTGGCACGTAAAAGAACTCCTGCGGGACTAAATTCCGACACCTCGGCATCTCCGAAAACCGTATAAGTAGTTAGTGGGACGTAAAACAAATCACATCATTATTAATTTATGTCTATTTTCAACTTCATATTTTCATGGCTCTGATCGTTTCCAATATTTAAAAAAAGTTGTGTTTCCGATAAGACTAACAGTTTGGCCTTTATCTTGGTTTCTTGAACTGAAACACAAAATCATATTTTCCTGGAAAACAACCGGTTGTTGACTTCGGAATAAAATATATCTGAATTTTGTTGTTGTAAGAAATTTAATTCTAAATCCACTTTGTAGGCTCCAGTATTATTCGTACCGGCAATGCATTCGATTTTAAGGGTCTCAAGCGGACATTTGTCTCTAATTTGCTTCACATTTTATTTCGTTGAGTGACCCCCATAAGAGACCCCTAAGTAAACGTACATGCCATAGAACTAAGACTACAACTAACAACTGCATTACCGTTCCCAATTAGAAACATTTCTTGGACTAGGAACGGACGAAAGCAAAAATAAAATATAATGCCTAAACACTCGGCTTCTTCAGACAAGAGTCATATATTTTCACCTATGATGACTATGAACGAGTAAAATATTTCTTATTGACTCAGGTAGTTATCAAGCCACAACGTTCGACGTACTTTGGTTGAAGCTAACGACTGCATTTTTCGTAAGAGCTGACTGAGTCGCATATCATCCAGTTCAAGTCCCGCAAGCAGTCTTTTAAGTTGCCTGTCGCCACTTTCAGGATATAACCCCAGAAGTCTTTGTTTGGCGAGTGTGTATTTGTTTTCCCCTTCCGAATCCAATATGTCGAAAATGTCAGCCACATATTTACGCTCAAGCTGAGAAACTAAATAATCAAACATCGTGCATTCTCTTGTAATTCCGCAAAGTTTGAACTGCGTCTCAACTTGATTTCACAATCACCTTGCTAGCTTCTTTCGTACTATGGCATACCTATCATTTATAGACATATTTTAAGCGACCCTTGTAATTATTAATCAAATTTATGTAAGCTTTGCTTTTTTTTGGCAGCCTCCACATGGGGAAGCAGAAATAAATAAATGCATTTCAAAGTACTATACGCGATCTGTGTCTTGAGCCCGATTTTTACGGGATGAGTTGTAAGGAGGGAGCGCTGACGGTTCCGGTTATACTGCCACCTGGATGGAAATGAAATCTGAATTGAATCGATAATACGATCGATCGATATGAATTTTCGAAACATTTATTTTCTTACGCCAACAACTCTGTCACACATACATTATTTAACATTTCTCGATGCGAATCTTGTTCCTAGCATGAATTATATAGTTTGGCTTTGCTGTGTAAACAACATCAGTACTAGTTTACTAGTTCGTAAAGTGTACGCCAGATGTCGCACAGCGATGCATATTTGTGTTTCAAAGGTTGCCAATATGGATGTCGAAGATAACCGAGGTCTACAGATTCAGCACTAGGGAGCTCAGGGCTCAAGATCAAGAAGAGGTTCGCGTATAATACTCCGGAGTTATTGTTCTCGTTACCTTGAAACATTTAGCCTACATTAATGTGAAGTCGTATGGTGCACATGCTGGAACTGTTGAATTCACATTCACAGTCTAGCAGTTCACTAGATTAAACTGTACCTCCACTGATCACGTTGGGGTCACCAATATTACTATATCATTTATTAAATGTAGACTAAAATCATTTTAGAACCGACTCCATATTCTTTTAATCAACAAACAACTTATTTTTCTGACGTCTCCACGGCAACAGAACAAATACAGTCTCATCTATTTTCATTTTTTTTAAATCGTCCTTTCTTTCAAATCTCCATGTCACCAAGAAGCTGCTACAACTCCTTCCAAAACACTAGAAGCTATAAGTACTATCATAATCATAACTCTACGTTCAAACAATAATTACCGCTGTAATAACTTAGTACGCAGGTCATACAAAGTAAAACGCATTACGTCGTTCTGTAAATTCGTCACCTATCTTATACGCAAATGTTGTGATAATATATCGTAAAGAACTACCAGAGATTCCAGGACTAGAAACGAACATGACATGGCACTAGACTACAACTAAGATCTGCATTACCAGTCCCAAGTCGAAACACACTTCTTGGACAGACACATGCAGCCATGTATTTTTAATACTCTACCGCCAGAAATATTAAGGAAAGGGTCAAAGCTATAAAACGCCTGAACATCTGGCTTCCTCTAACAGATACCGATAAATCATATAATAAATGTTGACCTTCGATAACTCTTTCCAAACACCACAGCCTATTAAAAGTACTATCATTACTATTTGAATAACTCCATGTTCAATAATCAGTTTCCACTGTAATAACTTCAGTATACTCCCTGGCACGTAAGCTTATACACTACGGGTACAACCTTCCTCTTTCTCCCCTGTTAATACTGAAGGTAGTCATTTTTTATCTGTTGTGTGCGATTCAGTGTTGCTAACCATACAGCTTAGGGACCGATAAGACGTCTTACAGTTACTGTTAATCTGGCACATTGGAACTATACAGTCATGGTTTATTTCGTGATTAACCGGGCGAGTTGGCCGTGCGGTTAGGAGCGCGCACCTGTGAGCTTGCATCCGGGAGATAGTGGGTTCGAATCCCACTGTCGGCAGCCCTGCAGATGGTTTTCCGTGGTTTCTCATTTTCCCAAGAGGCAAATGCTGGGGCTGTACCTAAATTAAGGCCACGTCCGCATCCTTCAAACTCTTAGCCCTTTCCTATCCCATCGTCGCAATAAGACCTATCTGTGTTGGTGCGACGTAAAGCAAATAGCAAAAAATATTTCGTGACTTGCGAGAATTACATATTGCCACTGCCATATTGTTAAAATCACTAGTGTTACATTTGCGGGTATAATTAAAGCATATTTCCTTTTTCGGGTGGATTGTAAATCTGTTTGGGTAATACCAGGTCTGTAGAATTGTGGCAAGTTCGAATAACGCATTTAAAAACATTACCTCTTCTACAAAGATCAGTTCAGTTCAAATGGAAGGAAATTTCGTTATCAACCTAACTTAACCTAACCTTGTGTTTTCACGACTTTGGTACGGTTTGCAGTCTTAGCCTCTGTGTACTCTTACGGCATATGTACATGTAATATATTTGCTTGTGTGTATTATTACAGCGTGGTTTCTCTTCAGTCCGACAAGTCATAGCAAATTTCAAGAAGGCAGGTGAATTATTTACACCTGGCAAACACCGAAAAATACGGTTATAGTAATGCGTATATCAAAATAATTGTGTAAATATTTAACATTAAATTGAGTGAGGGCGAGAGTTTCCTCATCAAGCTTGAAACGCGACTTAATTATGAACATCTTGACTGATCATTTATCATTTACTTAGGTACGAGTATTTATGTTGAGGTTAGTTTGTTGATAATTATGTCTCGTGATTCCAATATGTGACTAGTCAAGTCGGCAGCACTGATGAGCCATTAAAAAAACAGAATAGGGCGGCGATATTTGTTTTGTAGTGTATAGCCACGTGACTAGTTCTATACTTAGGTCATACTAAGTGTCTCTCTGTACAAGTATTACCTTTCCTGTTATGCTATTTCATCGTATAGGACTGCAAAGAAGGGGAAAAACACTGTAATCGTATCTGCATTTTCTGGATACATACAGGTTAAAAAAAAGTGTTTTAAGCAAAATTAATTTGTAGACCTACATATATAAAATTATTATGTTTTTCCAATAACTACTCGAATGGTGCAGGGAAAAATTGATAAATAAATGAAGACTAAAGGGGTGCCATATTTTTACTTCCCATTAATCCAATTTTTAGCCACTTGTCATTCAAATGATTATGATGCAATGTATTTATTGTATACAAGCCCTCACACAAAAGGTTGCTTATGTGGGATTCACTGAAACGTAGATTGAACTATTGTAACTGCGAATAATGTGAATTAAAATAACATGAAATAAATAAGTAAATAACTAGGCCTATGTTATTCCAGGTTATACTATAACTTTGTGTAAAATTTAACCCAGATATATGAAGTCGTTCAAACATGATAGCTCCACAAACATCAAAATATATTTTTATATTCATTATCTTAGTAGGGATTTTATAGCCCACTTCGACTTGCATCCGCCTCTGTGGTTTAGTGGTTAGTGTGATTAGCTGCCATCCCCCGGAGGCCCGGTTCGATTCTCGGCTCTGCCACGAAATTTGAAAAACATGGCACGAGGGCTGGAACGGGGTTCACTCAGCATCAGGAGTCAACTGAGTAGAGCGGGGTTCGATTCCCTCCTCAGGCATCCTCAAAGTGGTTTCCGTGCTTTCCCACTTCTTCTCCAGGCAAGTGTCGGGATGGTACCTAACTTAAGGCCGCGGCCGATTCCTTCCCTCTTCCTTCTCTATGGCTTCCAATCTTCCCATCCCCCCACAGGACCCCTGTTCAGCATAGCAGGTGAGGTACTGGCCTTCCTCCCCAACTGTATCCCCCGACCCAAAGTCTCACCCTCCAGGACACTGCCTTTGAGGCGGTAGAGGTGCGATCCCTCGCTGAGTCCGAGGGAAAAATCAACCGTGGAGAGTAAAGGGATTAAGAAAGAAAGAAAGAAAGAAAGAAAGAAAGAAAGAAAGAAGACTTCTACTTCTACTTATTGTTACTTTCTTGCCAACTTTCTCTCACGAATTGTATTATTTTACCTCTCGCTTATATTGTACGAATTGTGTTGTACTTGGTCTACGTGGTAACCTATTTCCAGCATTCCAGTGTTGGTAACTCGCTAACTGTGCTGTTAAGTTTAAAATAATTACCTTTTCATCAATAGCTGTGGAATTATTTGCGGTTTAAATGCTTGAAGTTAGCTCGCTGAGGCTAATGAAGAAGGATGAGGTTAGGGAGCAAATGATCGATCTGTAGTGCCGAGAGGAATGGCGCGCCGTCAATATCCGAAACCAAGAGCACACATCATGTCTCTTTGTGGTCACATAGCTCACCGCCAATGGGACACGTCGAGGTGGAGAGTAGGGCCTGAATTTGTATGGAAGATCAAAGTACGAAATATGTACGTAAAAATATGTAATATAAAATATGTAATAGTAGCGAAACGAAAATGAAAATCCACAGTCTGTTTCCAGTCGGTTGTGTCCCATTTGCGATCACTGTAAAATTATCAGCAGCCTATCGGGATTTTCCAACGTCCATGCAGCAGGGGACTGCTAATTAGGGCGCACTCCAAGCAACCGTGTGATAAGGATTCTCCCAACCCGTCCCCTCTCTCTTGAAAGTTTTTTGAGGTAATATTAGTCTATAGTTTTTAACATACTGTAATTATTCCAGCTGTAGACATCCATCGTTAATGCAGCTTTTGTTGTTACCTGCGTGCTTACTTACGACGTGCAGGTCTTTTGAGACGAAGAGAGGCAAGCCTTGTGCTTTATATTATGGATACTTTTACAGAAATTTACGGACAAGTCTGGGATGTTTGATGACATGGGCTTTTTACCGCTGGCTTTACGTCGGAAGGACACAGGTAGGTCTTATGACGACATTGGGATAAGAAAGGGCTTGGAGGTGGGAAGGAAAACGGCCGTAGCCTTAATTAAAGTACACTTGCTTGTCGTGAAAATAGAAACCAGCGAGGATAGGAGTTCTGCCGGCTGCCGAAGGCTGTCGTACTCCTCTGGGGGCAATGATTAATGACTGACAGATGAAATGAAATGAAATGTTAATTGAGAGTGTTGCTGGAGTGAAAGAAGACAGGGAAAACCGGAGTACCCGGAGAAAAACCTGTCCTGCTTCCGAATTGTCCAGAACAAATCTCACATGGAGTGACCGAGATTTGAACCACGTTATCCAGCGGTGAAAGGCCGGCGCGCTGCCTCCTGAGCCACGAACGCTCATGTAATAGTAGTAATGCACTAAATTTACAAAAAATGTTTGTATATTCCCTTTGTTGTGGACCTCAGCAATCTTCGAGATTCGTACTGGTAACCTTTGAAGCACAAACTATGAATCGTTTATCCATCGCTGTACGACATCTGGCGTACACTTTACGTACTAGTACTGTTGTTATTTACACAGCAAAGCTAAACTATGGAATTCACTGTAGGAATAAGATTCGCATCGAGAAATGTTATATAATGTTATATAATGTGTGTGTGACACAGTTGTTGGCTTAAGATAACAAAGGTTTAGCAAAATTCATATCGATCGATCATATTATCGATTCAATTCAGATTTCATTTTCATTCAGTTGGCAGTACTGCTGGAACCGGAATTGCTCCCTCCTTACTCCCCAAACCCGTACACAAATCTATCGATAAAAAGTGCGCAGATAATATACGTTACATAGACGCACTTTTATTATGATTGCTACAGGCTGCCATTAATTTAGAGTTTAAAAAGTTTTAATTCTTCGAAAAATTTAACCCAAAATCAACTAAAATTATTAATATTTCATGAACTCGATAAGGTTACACTGCATACTCCTAGGCAAGGACGGACTCTGTGGAAGACATAAACTTTCACTGTTCAATATTCAATCTGTTTTAATTTATACACAAAACATATGTTATTTGAATGAAACTTTCATACCTGATCTAGTCTCCATTATCAGAATTGTTGCAATTTATGACTACATGCATCTCAAGATTGTTGTATGAAAATCCCCTCCTGTTGTCGCCGAGTATCGTCTTGTAGCGAGAAAAACTTCTTTCGACATCACATGATGTAACGGGAGCGTACTTGAATAGAGTTCAATCACTTGGAAACATTCCTGGAAATCTGCAGATGAAGGGTTCCACTAATAATGTCACTTATTACATGCAGGTACACACGTCCGCTATTTTTTTCCAGTGCATTTTCTAATTTTCTACACACCCCAGATGCTATTGTTCCTTTCGCATGCTTTAATTCCTGTTCAATGCACTTTACAACATCCAGTGCATCGCTTAGTTCTGCACCTGAAATCTAGTTGCGTGATTGCTCCAGATAAAGAATTAAAATTGGACTTTATGTATGTAAGTCAGGTCCGCTTTTAATGTAGTGCTTGAAAATAAATCTTGAGTGGTTTTTATGGATGACGATTCTGCAGGATCAAAAGACTTCACGATCTTCTCCACGACATCTACGTTGTTGCAATAGTACACTGCGGCATCAAGCCAAGTCCCCCATCGCGTTATAACTGGCTTGGGAGGTAGGGCTAGTGAAGGTGCTTCTCCTTGAAATTTATGAACGCGAAGTGGAGCTTTGACAAACACTTTCTTACAGTTCGATATTAATTTATCATCTTCAGGCTAGCTACTTCTAGCTTCTTCAGCTGCCCTATGTAAGGCATGTGCAAGACATGTCACATGTATCATTTTCGGGTATAGCATTTTAGGTCCCTTGGCTGCCTTCACCATATATGGAGCGGCGTCAGTTACAAATAGAAATATGTGCTCTCTCTTTGCCCCGTTTGGCCACAACAGATTCATTGAATTGTCGAAGAGAACTGCAATGGTGGAATGGTTTGTCTTCTCTAGCACTTCACATGTCAGGAGGAACGTATCTCCAGGCCGGTCTTCCTTCAGCGTACTAACGATCACATTTGCTAGATATCTTCCATCCACATCTGTGGTCTTGTCTATTGAAACCCATACTGTCTCCCATGCCACGCCTTATTATATCCAACATCTCTTCATAACAAGGGGTCAGATAGTCCTTCCTGAGAGTAGATTCGTTGGGAACAGGATGCTTTGTATATTTTTCAAGAAACTGTCTGAAGCTTCGGCTGTTAAGTTTCTTTAAATGAATATTAGACCAAACCATTATCTTGCAGAGATCTTGTGAAAATTGTGAACACTGTGAACTTGATGTCGGGGTTTCGAATAGCAGACGTTGCCTATTTTCGAGTGCAGAATATCTAGTTACACAATGCTTGTTTTACAGTATTACAGTGTTGTTGCACAGAGAAGCATTATTCGGAAGTAACTTTTACCTCACACAATTTACAGAATAATATCACTCCATCCGTACTGAATATGTTTTCACCGAACTTGCGAACAAAACTTCGCAACTTCCCACAAATCGACACTTTCGTTTTAAGCATATTGAAAGGAACGGAATGACTGCAGCTAGGTCATTCAGTGTGTTGAAGGTGGAAGAGGGAAGGGCGAAGGAGAGAGATAAGAACAATGACA
This sequence comes from Anabrus simplex, assembly GCF_040414725.1. Taxonomy (NCBI): domain Eukaryota; kingdom Metazoa; phylum Arthropoda; class Insecta; order Orthoptera; family Tettigoniidae; genus Anabrus; species Anabrus simplex. The sequence continues at coordinate 9,445,542 of NC_090275.1, read as the reverse complement.
AATAACTGCAGAATTACCTCTGCTTCGTGTAAACAATAGCCCGGTTTCCAGGAATTGACCCAACTAGCAAACAATAGCTCCTACCTATTAGAAACATTCCATACACTACTTTAGAATGGTTCTTCGATAGTATATTCCAGTCTGTCCTGAAAAATAATTTCTAGAGCTTATTCTGATTTTTATAAAATGAAATTCAAATGAAAATTACCAAAATATGCCGTCATAATGATATTTTTTTCAAAATATGCCATAAAACTTAAGAAAACCTATATATGCATTTATATGCCCAATAAACCTGTTTAATTTTGATTATCATGCTTGGAAACGTGTTGAAAATACAAGACTATAAGATATAATGTTAAGGGAAAAAATATGACTTGTCATAGAAATCCGCCCCCTAGTTATTACAGAGACAAAATAACCATTATACGAGAGGAAGCACAAAGGTTCAACATGCTGATGAATCTATCCTTTCTGCACATCATGTGCACTCAGTACAAACTACATTCAAATTAAACTAATTTGTACATTTTCTGACTCGGGGCGGTTACTGCATAGAACATTTTCATTCTCTCGTAGCTGTTATTTCATACGATTGCACACACATTTGTATGACCTTCCCATGCTACTGCCTCGCGACATACGTACTATTCCTCCTTAACACTATGCATCTAATAGCATTTTGTTTTCACAACTGATTTCCTGTTGCTGCTACTTTCAGATTGATCATTCAGTATCGGTATTTCATGTTACAGTTTTTTCCCTCGTTAGTGGATATTTAAGAAACGTAGGAAACAGATTAAATCTCCCAGAAATAAAGCTATAACTCCAATTGTGACGTACTTTATTTCATGTTTGAATTTACAGTACTTCAGAGGTTTTATTTTCTTGGTACTGTACACTTATTTATATTTTGTACTGGCACATTTTCACTGCCAACGTCTTCCAATTCCATCATATAGGAATGTCATATTCTGAAATACTTAAATGAGCAACGTTTCAAATATGTCAGTTCCCGTTGTATATAAACTACTGTATGTCAGTATTTAGTAACTAATGGCAAGAAATTCTAAACTTTATAATTGTATATAAAACATGCTGCAAGGGTAAAAGATGGTCATATTTCCCGAAGTTCTTCTGTTAAACAGCGTTTTCTTCTCGGTATTTCAATAGAGATCTGAAAAGTAACAGAAAAAATAGTGCAATAAACATAGGGTTTTTTCTTACACGTTGCTTTACGTCGCACCGACACAGATCGGTCTTATGGCGACGATGGGAAGTAAAGGGCTAGGAATGGGAAGGAAGCGGCCTTGGTCTTGATTAAGGTACAGCGCTGGTGTGAAGATTGGAAATCATGGGAAACCATCTCAGGGCTGTCGACAGTGGGGTTCGAAGCCACCATCTCCCGAGTACCAGACACTGGCGGGTCTTAAGCGACTGCAGTTACCGAGCTTGATAACATCGGTTCTTAATGTGCGTTTTAATATCACAGTAGACCATACATTAAAAAAATATTATTTCGCATTGGTACATATTTACCTTTGAATGCCCGGCTCCATAGCTAAACGGTTAGCGTGCTAAGGGGTCCCGGGTTCGATTCCCGACTGGGAGTTTTTTTACCTTTGCGTTAATTGGTTACTTCTGATGACTCAGGGACTGGGTGTGTGTGTATGTGTGTGTGCAGTTTTTCAGAATTATCACAACTAGGACCCGATCTTGACAGACGCGCAGGTCGCCTTTAGGGAGTAAACTCCAAAGACCTGCACCAGGCCTCTCCGAGGCCACTCGCCGTTATTATTATTATTCAATTGACTTTTAATATCTGAAAACGGGTAACTTTAGTGAGATAATGTTTTGCTTGCGAACACACCGGATGCATGAATGCAAGCAAATAGACGGGTATATTTCTTGCCGCTGACGCAACAGACCGGAAGAACATTCAATAGATTGTATAGCAGTTCAATAAAAACTGTAAGGCCACTAGGTTATATTACCGTTTTAACATTGAATAAAGCCGCAGGAATTACAAGGGAAGATCTTTAAATGCTGCCAGCCTGCTGCTGTCCATATGTAAGAAGATAACGTCTCGAAAGTGCTTTGAATAAACGAAGCTCAGGCATTCCAGTAGACTTAAGATGTCCGCAAAACGGCACCCCTACTCTGATGGCTCCTTTATCTGCCAAGGGGTTGTTCCTGCAAGTAGGTAAAGATAGGGGCATCAGGTAAGAACGTGGAAGGGCCTAATACGCCGGTCTTTTCTCAGAGATACTCAATCCTCTTGTAGAGGGATATCTAAAGAATTGGTCAGATTAATGAGTGTTCATCCTGTGATTGTCAGCTGAATGTTGTGATGGCGGGACCTGCAGTGGAGGAAGTTCTCGGGTTACTGAGAATTAGCCTGCTCTGCAATATGAGCCCTTCTCAAAGTACCGCGAGCTCGTGGTGGTGCTGATTATTATTTTAGGAGGAAGTACAACATCCTCTATCAAGAGCTGTCCGATATTTCGAAAATGAAGGTATCGGCTCAAAGCAGCGAAAGACCACAAAGGGCGTGAAAAATGAGACTTCCTGGGCCTCGTGAATCTAATTCTGTCGGGTTAGGAAAAGAACAAGAGTTGACCAAGTCGGATAGGATAGATGAAGTTGAGGAGCCTGGTATAAGGAACTGGAAGCATTGCCAGGCTCAGCTGGGTAACCCGTGATCGCCAATTCATGCGCCCAAGATTAAATGCCATGGATCCTCTTTTAGCAGCCTTTTACGACAGGCAGGTGATTCTGTGGATGTATTCTACCGCCCCCACCCACAGGGGAACGTACGGAAGCATTGATTATTGTTATTATTATTATTATTATTATTAGTTGCGATTAAGCCCATTTAGCAGTACACAGAGTAATGTTACAACGGAATTGTGTTGTATCAGTAATATTTCAATTAAACTTGATAGAATAAATAATTAACATACGTTAAATTTAATGGTAATGTACGGTGACCAAACTTCCCGTATTTCTCCAAAGTGTCTCGTTGTTGCAGCGAAAAAAAAAAAATTACGGGACGCATATTGTCCCGTTTTTTTGTGAACCGTCCCGTATATTATAAAATATCGTGTTTAAACTTGATTTATCACCAAGTTCTGATGCATATTTCTTATTGTGTGAAGTAATTATAGTTTGTTTGGTTGGCACTAAATGTAACAAACCAGTGAGACAGGCGTGGCATGTTATAATCCTGCATTGCTTTGACATGAATATGTCTTATGGCTGGGGTCATCCGAAAATTTGTGTGACGGAAGTGACGTCACATTAGTCGTTACTGTAGGCATTGGCACTGCCTTCGACATCACGAAGGCAGTGGCATTGGTCGTCACAGATGCTGCGACGTATTATCTACAGTTCAATGGCTGCGACTGAGGATTTGTATAAATAATGTGTGTTCAAATAGAAATTTTACCGCAGTGACGTTACATTAGTGGTTTCCGTAGGCCTTGGTCGCCAAAGATGGTCTGTGAAATGATGCAAATTTGTAATTCGTTATCAATATTTGAGTTTCATTTATTGAACACTTTATATACTGGAATTTGGGCGCTTCCATTTTAATAATAATAATAATAATAATAATAATAATAATAATAATAATAATAATAATAATAATAATAATAATAAAAAGATGGGAACCATCACTGCATGGACGAAAGAACGAAAGGAAAACGCAGCGAGAGGATGAAGAGATTCTGGGAAGAGAAGAAGCAAAGTCATCTGTTAAATGAGTTATATAGGCACAACGTGGTGAAAAGAAATCAGCAGTTGTTTTCTATGAATAAATGGTACTCTTTGTTAAGAAATTCTCATCTTAAGTAGGGCTTAGTAATCAACGGCAGTCGAAGTGTCCCAGCTTTTCATGCTTGTAATATTGTTATAAATGCAACTGTAGTATTAAAATTAATTGCTGAAAAATATCTGAGTGGCTCGGAGCAGTTAGCTGATGTAGACAATGCCTATAGTGATAATTACGTAAAACATTTTACATCCAAAGTGAGATTTTGACATTCACACTCTTCAAACCTCTTCTACTGACATGCACAGTATATGAATATACCAAAATATTAGGGATGTAGTACTTCTGTATTGTTTATGATTGAAGAGTAGTTATTTACGCAACAGTCTTGGGAAGGGGTCCTTTACATTATGAACGAGTAATGTAAACTTATCACTTTAGTGACTGTTGCATACAATATTTTATTTCATACTATTGTGAATTTACTATTTTAAATTAAATGAATTTAATTTGAAGTATTTTGATTCTTCGCGAGGCAAATCGTCATGTTTGATCCGTGCATTGACGTTTTCTTTGTCTGTTATACGAGTCTTGGTAAGAAAGATGTAAGAGGTGTGAATATGAGGTTATGTTTTAATAAACCATAAAAACTAATGTTATTTGAAGCAGCAAACAGTCCAATAAGCTATCAAGAGTCGTAAACATGATCCTCTGCTCATGGATTAATTAAGGTAATACGAACTTCATGATATACTGTGATATATTTTATATTTGTCTGTTGCGAATGGATTAACCTGGCGGCAGATTACTTGAGCTGGAAATACAGATACTCCATTTTTTTGTGTAGATGGTTACAGAAGCACGATGCTGCAATCTGGTGGCAAAACAATTCAACAAGTTCAAGTTTGTTGTCCCTTGTTTTTTTTTTTTTTTTTGTTGTTGTTGTGGGCACCGAACTGGAGAGTCCCAGGGCGAAAACTATGCCCTTTTACTCATCTGTTTCCTAGGAATAGCCGATGAGTCGGAAAATCGCAATCGTGCACTGGCGGGGGAGAAAGCGATCTGTCTTGCAGGCTAAGCCTGCAAGTCAGAGGAGAAAACCCCCTCTTCGCATTCATGACCTCTGTGACTATACGTATTTCCATTACTGTGAAGCGAAGTTCAACCAATCAGAGACGATTTCTAATAACACAGTACGGAAAGTGATGACAGTACCGTCAAGTGCCATTTTCCGTGGTGCGGGAAGAAGGCAATTACTACATGGTGTGGTTGCTAGGGAATCGTGGACAACGGATGAGCAATTATTTCAGTATGTTCTGTTTTGGTGCAAACCGTACCTATACCCACAACTCCTGTGCATGACACCATTAACAAATAGCCCATAAATGGGACAATCACTCACCAAGAAACGCGCGCACATTTTTTCTCTCTCTTCATATATAGTATCAGTGTACACAGGTTCTACGGCACTTTGTCTTAGTGGTAATGTCCTAAAAGGGGGAGAGGTGGTACTACCACGTGGTGCGTCCCATGTGGCGGATAGGGGCTCCCTGGGGGGTCCTAACAGACTTGCCGGCGGACTTGAGGGAAATAAAATACCTCTCGCGGACCAAATACACAACCCCCTGTGGGTGGGGGACGCAGACGAAGAATACACCCACGGTATCCGCTGCCTATCGTAAGAGGCGACTAAAAGGGGCGACCAAGGAATGATCCAATTAGAACCATGATGCTACTTGTAATTAGTACCATCATGCAGGGAGCACCATGGGTCGTTTTTACTTTGACTTTACTTACCCACTATGTTGGGTACACAATAGGTTTGTGATTAGTAGCGCCAGTGTGTGCTCAGGATGCATTTTGCAGTACCTGCGATTCGTATCACTATACGAGCGACAGCATGGTGTTGCCTTGCCTATGATTAGTACCCACTATGTGAGGAACACCACGGGATAGTGCGAGTCCCTGTGGTTGGTCCACTTATGTGGGGAACACCATAGGTTTGCGTTGCATGTAAATAGTGACACAATGTGCGAAACACGATAGTTCTGTGTTACATGTGCGAATTTCGTAACATGAGAGTAGTACCATAATGTGTGGAATACCACGAATCAACGCTACTTTTAATTAGTACCGCAATATGACAAATATCATGGTTCTACTTTCCTAGCGATACGTACCATTATGAGGGGCCGATGACCTGGATTTTGGACTACAAGCATCATCGATTCAGTATTGTGCTGTAAAAGCAGTCCTTGGTCAGTAATACTATTGTTTGACGCTAGTTTCTGGGAATGTAGGACATTGTGGGTCGGATCCACTGATTCTTTTAACTTCATGTTCGTTCGTTCGTTCGTTCGTTCGTACATCGTCCTCACGTTTTGAATTTTGGTCAGTGGAGGATTATGGATTTTTAATTGTCCTTACATTTCGTCTCACTTCGTGCCATTAGGGGCCGATGACCTAGATGTTAGACCCCTTTAAACAACAAGCATCATGATCATCAATGTCCTAAAATGACAGAAGTAATGGTGGTAAATATTTGAAATAGAATTTACGACCCCAAATTTCCTCGCACAGTCCCATTGTCAGTTGACGAGACCTACATCAGTGAATGATACTGCATTTTACAGCTGATGTGTGCCGAAATTCTTGTGAAGCGGTCCGACCAGAGATCAATCTCGTCTCAACGTGACTGGAAACATTGACATGGCCAGTTCCACGAAATGACAAAGGCTCGTCCACATTGTAAATTAATTCGCAGCACAAGAAACAGCAATAATTACTCCATGGCGGCGTGTTCCAAACTTCCTGTTTTATTTTAATCTCTTTTGAAATTGTCTTTTATGTAGGAGGAAGGCTTAAGATGTTTCGAGATTTCGACGTAAAAGGAAGTTGACGTTATATGTAGAGACTATACAAGGGCTTGTCTATAGAACCAGCAGCTGAAGAACGCATTGAAAATATTGGAGGAATAATAATAATAATAATAATAATAAATTATTATAATTATATTATATATTATAATTATATTATTATTATTAATAATGTATTTATTTATTGCAGACGCAGTAAATCTCAAAAGATAAATTCGTAACTTGTTACATAGTGGGCCAGCATCGCTGAGTAAGGCTGAGGTTTTTCACGAAACACTTCGCGATACAAAAAAATGATCCGCTGAAAATTGCTAAATTCCCCAGTACTATCACGACCGAAAAGGGATCGAATTAAAAAATTTCCTGTTGCTGGTGGTGGTGACTATTATTCCGAGAGGAAGTATAACAGGGCAATCATCCTCTGTTAACACTAATCAGAGAGTAAACGTTGAACAATCCTGCATAGAATGCTTTTCTTTATATAACAATCGAACAACTCAGAAATTGAAACATTTCATTTATTATATTATTATCCTTTTTAGGGGAAGATTAACTTTTCCGAAGAATCAGCTAAGACGTTATTGTTACTAAGGCTGCACACGTTAATTCTGCTGGACCGATTGTAACCGTTCTGTGTCATTCCAAAGCTTTGGGTGAGTGTATTCAAATAAGTCTTACTCTGCAAAACTCACCTGAAAAGTGGAAATAACTCTAATTCATTGACCGTTAAAGATATCGAATTAAGGCCATTTTTATTTGATTCCTCGACCCAGAAAAGTAGAGAGATATTTTGTGCCAAGACGTAAATTCTTTTCAGACTTTATCGCATACTAGTTTAAATATGTGTTTCAATAAATGGAACTCCGCATACTAGTTTAAATATGTGTTTCAATAAATGGAACTCAAACTGATAACGATTAATTTATTTGCACCTAACGAATCGTTATCCAGAGACATCTGCATGGAATTTGGAGTCAACAAGCGTAGGATTCAGTGCATCGATAGGGGAAACTGATTCAGGGCCTATGAAACTATCACGAGGGAAAAACTCTTTGATAAAGGAGCCTTCTATTTTATGTCCGTCATGGCCATCCAGGAATACATCACAGCCTGCGAAACCACATCGACCATCTGTGCTCTAACGTCCCCCTTTGTTAGTAATAAGTCTGTCATGGCCCTCCATCACTACTGCAAATCACAGCTTGCGGGACCATAACGCCTCTCTTTGATAATATGTCTGTCATGGCCCTCCATCAATACTGCAAATCACAGCCTGCACGGTTGCTAGGTAACATCGCGTTACACATTTTGGATGACTGCCAGCCATAAGACATATTTATGACGAAAGTCTGTTGAATCGGCAATGGTTGATTTGTCAGCTGGCAGAGGAACCGAGCATCACGCACACCATGCTTTGTAATACCACGTGAGAGCGACGTAACATGAGGTGGTTGAAGCGTTATTCCGTGAGTGTGGTTTGAATTGTGATTATACAAGGATGCGATCTGTATGTGTTTCAGTTTAAAGACTCCCCTGTGGGTGGAGATCGCAGAGAATAACAACCACAATATCCCCTGCCTGTCGTAAGACGCAACAAGAAGGGCGTGGGTTGATAACCACGGGGTCCTTAGCTGAGTCCTGACATTGTTTCCACCTGCTTGTGCCAGGCTCCTCTCTTTCATCTATGCTACGTGACCTCCGTCTGTCAACTCTTGTTCTTTTCCGACCCCGACGGCATTAGGTATCGAGGCCTAGGGAGTCTTTCATTTTCATGCCCTTCGTGGCCCTTGTCTTCTTTTGGTCGATATCTTCATTTTTCGAAGTGTCGGACCCCTTTTACATTTTCTCTCTGATTTGTGTTAATAGAGGATGGTTGCCCAGATGTACTTCCTCTTAAAACAATAATCACAACCATCACATATTAATTTAAATGTCTTTCAATAAATTAAACTCAGACTGATAACTCAGTTTAGAGAGCCGGGAAAGATATGAAAAAAAAAACATGTAAATTACTTTAAAATTGGAAAAAAGTGGAGTGAAAGAAAAACGAAAGGTTGTCCACATCTCATTCCGCATTAAAGAAACCCACAGCTACTTTCGCATTATCAGTTTTGTTATAAGAATATTTTTCTTCTTAGAGCTCGTTGTATTATTACATAATCATTTACAATGTTGTTGTTTGTACAACCCTTGTCCCGTTTCCCTACGTGGTGAGATGAATCTGTCATGGCGGCTTTTTTATGACGGATGCCCTTCCTGACGTCAACCTCATCAGAGGAGTTAATGCGATGAAATGAATGACGTGATATGATAGTAGGGAGAGGGTGAAACTCGGTGCCGGCACATAGCCTACTCCTGTCGAGTAGCACTAAGGGGTCTGCTTAAGGTTTAACGTCCCCATCCGACGGACGAATCATCATCAACAGCGCCATATGCCCTCACTCCATATGGGCACTGCGGAGAGGTTTGGAATTTAATCCAGGCTTTTGGTATGCAAAGTAGTGATTATAAATTGTATACCACCACCTCCCCCTACCCTGCCGGCCAACATTCTGATGGTGAAATTTGTTTTCGACGAATGGGACTCGAACCGGCTAACCTCGGTTCAGACCGTTTAGACTTTAGCTCCTTAACGATCATGGCCACCAGGCGGGCTAATTATTTGCAATGTGCTCATAATTATTATTGCCGGACTGAGTGGCTCAGACAGTTGAGGCGCTGGCCTTCTGACCAGGCAGGTTCGATGCTGGCTCAGTCCAGTGGTATTTGAACGTGCTCAAATACCGTCAGCCTCGTGTCGGTACACCACTGGCACATGAAATATCTCCTGAGGGACTCAATTTCGGCACCTTGGCGTCTCCGAAAACCGTAAAAGTAGTTAGTTGGACGTAAAGCCATTGCTATTATTATTATTATTATTATTATTATTATTATTATTATTATTATTATTATTATTATTATTATTATTAAAAATACACCAATAGATAAACCAAACCATCAATATATAAATTATACCGTGGTTTACTGTAACTATGACCACGAATGTGAGGAGCCCCTACTGTAGTGTTACAGCATTACTTGCTCAGAAGTAATACTGGAAGCTTTTCCATTCTTTGTCGTAGGACCTGCTGATTATAGCGTGTGGTTTAAAGGCACCCATCGTTTGTCATACATTTTGGATAATGTTTTTTTGGCTAGAGCAGAACAATACTGTTCGAAGTGTCACACCATGGTTCCCGCTCCCTTTTGCACTATGTATTTCAGTGCAAACTACGATTGCTGCTACACGTGTCAATTCATTACCGCTGCCTCATCACGTGCCCAGGTCGTTCGGTCTACACTGCACCCCATACATTATTCACTCCTACTCGTATGTAGAACTCTACGCATTTTCTGGTGTCCAACCCTCCCGTAACAATGTTGATGAATTTTAGATGTTGTTACTCAAGTTTCCGGAAGGGACCGCCATGTTCTTGTGGTCATGAGAGGGCTTCTCATCTCCTCTACTGCTAATCGAATTTCTCGTCCATCACAAGTAAGGGCTTGTTACTTTATATTACTTCTAGCTAGAAGAATTGAATTATGGGGTGATGAGCGATAGGACGTTGGTAGTAGAAAAGTGAGCTGGGGTGACTGTGGGAGTAAATTACGAGATATTATAACCTTCAACATTTCGAATAATCCGCAGCAAGCTTCTATCCAGTCACAGAGAATGTGAACAGGTAGTTCGTGTTTCGTTTTCTACTAATTTAAAAATAAGTGATTTGATGTAACTTAAGGATTTGTATATGAAATAATATCCGGTAATTATCCTCAAAAATCTTCTCCCAAATCTTGAAATAGAAAGTTTGGAATTGATGTGACAAAAGGATGACACAAGCCTGTAAATTCCATAAGTGACAATCGTGACGTTTTATGCCTCTTGACCTTTAACATGCCCCGCTTTAATGCAGGGACAAATGAAACATTTCAGAATGAAAAGGTCAGAACAACCGCTCAGAAAAATTCTCCACTGCACAGCCTCTATGAAAACTCTTTAAATAACTGGTAATGCCTCAAATGGAATGGCGTATGGCTTTTAATGCCGGGAGTGTCCGAGGACAAGTAATGTTGGCCGGCAGGATAGGAGAGGTGGTGCGATACCGTTTCGAATCACTAGATTGCATGCCAAAAGCCTGGATTCAATTCCAAACCTCTCCGCAGTTTTCGTATGGAGTGAGAACATACGACGCAGTTGATGGTGATTCGTCGGATGGACACGTTAAGCCTGGAGAAGACCTCTTGGTGCTATTCGACAGGAGTAGACTATGTGCCGGCACCGAATTTTACCCTTTCCCTTCCTACTATCATATATTACGTCATTAATTTCATCTCATTAACTCCTCAGATGAGGTTGACTCCAGAAGGGTATCCAGTCATAGAAATCCGCCAGGACAGATTCATCTCACCTCATACCCGACCCCGTAGAGAAATTGGACAAACTCACAGTGTCTGAGGACAAGTTCGGCTCGCCAGGGGCAGGTCTTTTCATTTGACACCCGAAGGCGACTTGCGCATCGTGATGAGGATAAAATGATGATGAGGACGACACATACACCCAGCCCCCGTGCTAGCGAAATTAACCAATTATGGTTTAAATTCTCGACACTGCCGGCAATCGAACCCAGGATCCCCGTGACCAAAGGCCAGCACGCCAACCATTTAGCCATGGAGTCGGACTCCTCACTAATACAGAATATGGTTAGAGGTCGTGAAGTTGTAACGAACGAGCAGCCGGCTCATTCCGGTGCCATCTTCGCATTGCCCAGGATTCACTAGCCTAAGTCCTGAGAATAAGAACGATCAAATTGATTCCTCTGTAGGCGTTTAGCCTTCTATGTCCGTAGACACGGGGGAGTGAACGTTACATGGATGTTACCACTTCTGAGAAACAGCTTCAGATCGTGTTTTCTTTGAGAAGAAATCAATTTGTTGAAACCTGCTCCCTTGTGCAAAGAAATGGCTATCAAACAATATAATTAATCGTTCGAAAATTCCAATCCCTTTCATTGTTCTCTTTCTAATTAGGTAGCATCCTTTTTCAGTGAGGACATTCCTTAGCAGGGGAAGAAGACAGTGACTCAGTTATGAAGATATACTGCCGCGGGATAACTGTCCGATATGAAGAACTTGATTTTTGGAAATTATAATTTCTTATTTCTTTCTCTCTTGTAGACTTATAATAACAATAATGATGATGGTGATAATGGCGTGTGGCCTCTGGCGAGGCCTGGTGCAGGTCTTTCGTCTGATCAGGCGCGGTTCTACTCTCAGGTTACAAGGTCGGGTGGCCTACCATCAATGAAACATTTCAGAGAACACGTACTTATGACGTTGTTTTACTTTAAAAGATCCTTTCTGTGGCGTTTTTCGTTACGCTCCTTTCTCGTATGTTGGAAGAAACTTGGCAACATAGTGTGAATGCCAGCCCCGTGGTAGCCGCGTTCAGTACATCCTGGAAAGGGCTGGCTTACCTGTGAGTTTCTGGGAGATTCAACGAGAATGTCCCGTCTCTCGCCACCTCGCGAATATTCTCGTACACGTGACCCGGGCTATAAAAATGGAGGCTAGCCGCGGACAGTGTTGGATTCCGTGGTGGAGTCAGCGTTGGACTCTGCCGTAGAGTCAGTGTTAAACCAACTTTAAAAAAAATTGCTTTACGTCGCAGCGACGCAGATAGGTTTTATCGTGACGATGGGATAGAGGAGAGGGAAGGAAGCGGCCGTTGTCTTTATTGAGGTACAGCCCCATCATTTGCCTGGTGTGAAAATGGGAAACCACGAAAAATCATTTTCAGGGCTGCCGACAGTGGTGTTCGAACCCACTACCTCCCGAATACAAGTTCACAGCTATGCGACTCTAACTGCACGGGCAGCTCGCTCCGTTGTTAAAGTACTGTGGGACTCAGTGTGTTGGGGTTCGGTGGCTGGCCTGAGGTATTGGCTGTAGCTTGTGTCCCGTGGAAGTCTGAACGAGGAGCTGTGGTTCGTGTGTCGGAGTGTTCAGTACGGAACGGAAGACTGTATACCGGAGAGTATTGAGTGATTGTGTATTTCTGTGCCGTGAGTCGTTACGGTGAGTGTGAGGGTAATTGGACATGTTAACATTGGTTGTTGTGAGTATCGCCCTGATGTTGAATACTATTGTTTATTTGTTCACTGTGTTAGACTGTGTGAATTACTGGACTGTCTTTAGAGCCGAGCCAAGGAACAGTCATTGCGTTTTGTGTAGCCAGTAACACTGTGTTCAAATACAGCGGTCGGCACGCAGCTGCTGTGTGGGTTTAATGGACTACGAGAAGTGAAAGTAAGGATTGCAGCCCTCCCCAGGTAACACCAACGGACTGGACTACCTACTGTGGAAAGAAAAGAGACTTGTAAATAGACAGCAATTAGTGGGCGTGACCGTTCATGGTTGAATATAATTGTGTGTGTACATTTATTGGGTCAGCCTGAAATAAATCAGAGTAACAAAACAGACGCTCTTTTATTCGTAACAATATCAACGGTCTTATTCTCTCATTCTCCAGTGACATACCATCACTTGCAGAGGGGGTTTACGGTGAAATCTTCTGACTAAAGTCACAAAGAGCGGACACTTCAGCGCTGTAATAGATGATATTCTGTACACTAGGTACTCGTAGGAACAGTTCACGTTTATTTAGAACAGATCCAAAATATTAGATTGCAGGCTTTCAGTCCACTCTGCCATTAAGACCAAGTAGTCAGCAAAGGTCAAACTGCTTACTACATTTTCACTTAACTGAATTCCTCTCTGCCACTTTATACCTTTCCGGTAAATGATCCATGCAAAATATGAACGATGAAGGTGAAAAATTACAGCCTGAATTACGTTGGAGAAAACTGTCAACATATTTCTTGCATCTGCCCAGTGATTTCCTGGGATCTACGAGTTCACCTGATTTACACGCAACACTATTCATTTCCCTTCCTTTCTAAGACTCTCTGTTCCTTGCCTTTTCCATCTTATTGCCTAAAATTTCCCATGATTTCTTTTTAACGAAGACTTACGTTCCTGGACAACGGGTACATGCAAAGACAAATGTTAAGGCGCTGTTAGTGTTTGGGTAGAACACGCCGAGAGTATGTAACTTACGATTATGTTTAAAGTCTCCGTATTTAACAGATAAAAAAGGAGGCGACCTGTTGCAAAAATAAATAAATCTCAAACGTACTTTTGACGAACTAGCTCTTCGAAGTATGGCAAATTGTGTGCTAAATATGTGACGTCACCCGCATACTCTGTTATAAGATGGCGCTATGTTGACTCGCGCGCTCAGCTGGAGGTTGTGAATACATGGTGATCAGTTGTATACAATAACACATTTAATATGTAAGTCTAAGAAACTCTCACAACTCTGCGGCCGTTACAATAGTGACATCCTACCGCCAGTTTTTAACCATTTTTTTACAAGTTGCTTTGCGTCGCCACCACACAGACAGGTCTTATGGTGGCGATGGTATAGGAAAGGCCTAGGAGTGGGAAGGAAGCGTCCGTAGCCTTCATTAAGGTACAGCCACAGCATTTGCCTGGTGTGGAAATGGGAAATCACGGGAAACCATCTTCAGGGCTGCCGACAGTGGGGTACGAACCCACTATCTTCCGAATGGAATCTCACAGCCACGCGCCCCTAATCGCACGGCCAACTCGCCCAGTGTTTATTTACCTAATATGATTTAAATATTAAATCAAATTTTCGTTCGTAAAATATTACCTAAAATAACTTGAAACCATCTTATTAAATATTGCTTTTAGACACAAGAACTATTTATATGAAATAGACCTTTGTTTTTGGTTATTTCTGTCCACTAAACCTAAAATAAAAAATGTATCCGTTTGAAACGATTAACTGAATTTTGCAGATGTCTACGTAAAAAACTCTTAAATCTCCTGTGCTAATTCAGTAGAGTCTTCTACAAAAATGATGAGGTGAACAAGTCATTTATTGTTATTATCTTATCCGTTTGTTTTGTTTATGTCTGTTACTAATTTGTGAGTTATATAACAAATCTTTAATCGTCATTATCCCTGTTTCATGTCTTCAGCATTGTTGCAGTAAAGTCCTCAAACCGAATCTCTAGTGTAAATTTTAAAGTTGCGAGGAGTAGACTTTTGTTCGAACTGTCCGTGAGTCAACTAGACAAGTATTCTAACTTCCCCTGAAAGTGATGCGAGTTGATTTAAAGATTTGTTATCTCCAACAATATGAAATGTGTTATTTTTCCATTTCTGTCGGTGACAAGTATCGAGGGAGACCAGATGTTTTGAATGTATCCATAAGGCTGCATTGTTTGTCTGCTTCAGGCGAACGCACGAATGCAAATAAATGTATTGCCACTGGACAAATATTTGTCACACTGTTTGTTTATTTGCTCGTCAAGTTCCGGGCGGAAGCATTTTACTAGAAAATGGCAGCGAGAATCCAAGCTCGAAAACAGAGCTGGATTCAGTAAAATGAAAGCTATTGTAGAAAGAGTTATTTTCCGAATTGATTTGACAATCCACGGCGGAGACTTGAATGCACAGTTAAGGAAGGTTCTTTAACAACTGGAAACTTTAAAGATTTGTTTCAAGACTACCAAATTTCGCTCACCTCTTAACCTCAAATACGACAAAATACGTGCATAATGTTGCCATCGATGCTTTCACGGCCCGTACTTAGAGACATGATACTGTACAGGCTTTTGGGCTTATGCCGTGTCAAGAAAATAACGTGAATTTTTTTACGTTTCGCAGAGAACTGTGCTCTGCGTCATCAGAAGAAAATCTCTGAGAAACATAAAAGAATTTCACCTTATTTTCTTGACACGGCGTAAGCCCAAAAGCCTATACAGTATCATGTCTATACGTGCATAATGTCAACAATATGTCTACCATAGTGCATCAACACGGTACAAATAGCTACAAATTACGTTAATAAACTCAAATTCCTGTCATAACTATAGGAATAATTTTCACGGGAGATATTAGAATAATAATTCTTTCCATGCAATAACACTAGTACCTACAATAGTGATTTTAAAGTGTATCACAAGTACTTTTACCGTGTTCAAATGGACTCTAAAAAGGTAACTAATTCTTTGCTCAAGCATTTGGAGGGAAAATATACCTCTTGCTTTGAAAAAGAAGCAGCATCCAGAAAGGAGTGAGGCAAGACTAAATTTTGCTTCCGCCCTACCTCCGCCTACTTTTCAATATTTATATACAACAGGCAGTAAAGCTAATCAAAATGGAATTTGGAAAGGGAAGTACAATCCAAGGAGAGGTAATAAAAACCCTGAGATTTACTGATGATATTATTTTATCTGAGACTGCAGAAGCGTAGAGAAATTGTTGAATGGTATGGACGGAGTCTTAGGTAGGGAGTACAAGATGAAAATAATTAAATCGAAAACAAATGTAATGCGGCGCAGTCGAACGACGTCAGGTGATGCAAGTAATATTCGATTAGGAAATGAAATCTTAAAGGAAGAAGATGAATATTGTTACTTGGAGAGTAAAATAACTAACGATGACAAAAGTAAGGAGGATATAAAATGCAGAGTAACAGAAGCAAGGAAGGCCTTCCTTAAGAAAAGAAATTTGCTTACTTCGAACAGTGGTATAGGAATTACAAAGATGTTTGGAGCGTGGCACTG
This sequence comes from Anabrus simplex, assembly GCF_040414725.1. Taxonomy (NCBI): domain Eukaryota; kingdom Metazoa; phylum Arthropoda; class Insecta; order Orthoptera; family Tettigoniidae; genus Anabrus; species Anabrus simplex. Next base: position 9,429,196 of record NC_090275.1, on the reverse strand, counting down.
TATGGAAGTGAAACATGGACGATAACTAGCTAAGAAAGAAAGAGAATAGAAGCTTTTGAAATGTGGTGTTACGGAAGAATGCTGAAGGTGAGAATAAGGAGATACTGAATCGAATTGGTGAGAGGAGATCGATTTTGCTAAATTTGACGAGAAGAAGATTATAGGACAGAACTTAAGAAACCCAGAACTTGCTCAGTTGACTTTTGAGGGAAGTGTAGGTGGTAAGAACGGTAGGGGTAGACCGCCGTATGAATATGACAAGCAGATTAGAGCAGATGTAGGATGCAGCAGTTACGCAGAAATGAAAAGGTTAGTGCAGGACGGGGTGGCATTGAGAGCTGCATCAAACCAGTCTCTTTGTAGCTTTTAGGCGGTTAAAGAAGAGTAATGAAAGTTGACAGCAGTGCTGCTGCCATTAGCATACACTTTTGCTACAGGAACACGGACATCTTATACATTGTTCTATTCAGAAAAGGTTTTGGTTTCGCGAAAAGGGGCCTGAAGTAGGATTTTTCATTTTGGATATATTTGTGGTTCTAAAATTGATGTAAGATAGTGAGCATTTAACAAAAAGAGCTCATGTGTCTAGGTGCAATATTCGAAGATATTAATTATTGACTGTTGCTATTAAGAAAAGACGGTAATTACAGTTTTCATTAATTTTCTTACCAATTGTACAAAGGTTTCATGACATCGAGTGGCTAAGGCACAAACTGCTGCGTAACCTAGTTTGTTAAGAAGACGCATAGGTAGCGCTAGAAATGAAAACTATTTTTACACCCTAGATACTAATGTTCAGCTGTGCTGTAAAACACGCCCTTTTCGCGCAACGGCTCACATTTAAAGAAATGTAAAAACAAACTGTAAATATTCACGTCCAACCGATATTTAAACACACATCCTCAGAAGTAAAAGTTGTACGGAGTTTTGCGTGGATGAAGTTTCGATGTGAGCGAATATTGGTTGTGTTACCCCTGTGGATGGGGGACGCAGACGATGAGTACACCCATGGTATATATCACCTGACTGTCGTAAGAGGCGACTGAAAGGGGCGACCAAGAGATGATGACATTAGAAGCATGAGAATGCTTGTGATTAGTACCATTACGTGCGGAACACTTGCGACTAGTACCACCTTGCGAGGAAAACCCTGGGTCTACGTTACATAGAAGCAGTACAATTACGCGAGAAACACTACAGGTCTGGGCGTTGTTTGTGATAATGGTCATCACTGTGTTCAGAATGGGTCTGCGTTACCTGTGAGTAGTACCATTTTATGAGAAACACTCTGGATCTACGTTGACTGTGATTAGTGCCATTAAGTGAGGAATACCATGGATTTGGCTGGGGCCCATGATTATTACCACTATGTCAGTCAAACCATGGGTTTGCGTTGCCTGAGACTAGTAGTACAGTAGTACAATTATGTGAGGAACACCATGAGTTTGTGTTTTCTGTGGGCGTTGCCATAATGTGTGATACACCGTGGGTCTACGTTGCTTATGATTAGTTCCATTATGTGAGCAACACCATGAGTATACGTGGCCTGTGATTAGTACCACTATGTAAAGAACACCACAGGTCTGCGTTCCTTGAGAGTAGTACCCTTGTGTGCGAACCACCATAGGTTTGTGTTACCTGTGAGCGGTGCCATTATGTGCGACACACCATTGGTCTACATTACCTCTGATTAGTACCACCATGCGAGAAACACCATGGTTCTACGTTACCTGTCATTACTACCACTACAGGAGGAACACCATGGTCCTGCTTTACTAGTGATTAAGACCATTGTGAGGGACCGGTGACCTGGATTTTGGACCCCAGTAGATAATGAGTATCGTCCCAGTAATAAAGGCATTGTGAACTGGAACCACTGATTTTGTTTCACGAACCTTTTTTATCATTGGTTTTAGATTCTAGTCAGTGGATCTATTTTAAAGTTTTAATTTTCGTTTCGTTCACCTCGTACCATTAAGGCCTGATGAGCCCCTTTAAACAACAAACATCATCACCATTGGTTGTGTTCGACTAAGAGTTCATTACTTACAAATGAAGGCTATGGAATCTATGAATGTTTAGAAGCCTTACCATGAGACAAGGTGGGAGTTCTTGGCAGGTTCGAGGTGTCAGGGAGTTGTCTTCATCAGCCATCAACTGCAACAAAGAGCAAACATGATGTCATCGTAGAAGAAGTCTTCCTTTTGACATAGAGTAGTGCTTAAAGTTGGCTCGACGAGTGTTGGAGTCTGTCGTTTGAGCGGAGAAAGCAGTAACTAGTTACCTCCATCTGCGACATATCACAGGCTGAGTGTTTAATAAAACACGCAATTCAATAAACTTTAACCCGTTCCTCAGCTCGTGCTAATAATTCCGGTATTTAAGACAGAACACGTCATTGTCGATAAATATGATATTTCATAATCACTAACAAAGTTATCAGTTTCTCACAATAACCTCAACAAATCCACATGTTAAATACAGACACTCAGGGGAGTTACTGGGGGTTAGAAACCCCCTATGGAATTTGTACAAAAATAAAATAAACATAAACAGACAATAAACAATAAAATAAACAAACATCCAGAGACATAATTGTTGAACCAACAGATCTGTAATTCACTTGTATCAGTGTCCTTGTAATGACAAGTCATGCAAGCACCTCCATTGTGTTCTACCATAATTTTGTATCTACAACTCCCCCCCTCTCCCCAATCGGCCAATCCTGGCTATGCTACTGCTACAACTAGCCACTGAAAAAATAAACTAACAACGAACATAATATTCCTTAAGCAAACACGTAAACACATAAAGCATCAACAACTAACACAGTACCACTCGGAATAATATCACAAAAGCGACTGAGAGGAAGCCAACCTACGTGGTGATAGCTTCCTTAAATGTGGCATCGCTGTTATCGTTGCCGTAGCAACAGACCATTTTCGAGCAGCGTTAGTCAACTTTATGTCGCCGGTGGCGCTAAACGTCAGACTCCAAGTCCAGTGGGTTTGGCAAGCGTATTTGGTCCGGTTAGTGTGAAAAATGATCTCTCCTCTTACGTATCAAGGGAAATCCGAACAGTAATATGAGGGAGGTTTTAGAGCCCGAGATACGCCCCTTCCTTTTTCAGGCAACTCCACATGCCTCATTGCAGCAGGACAATACCCTGCCACATGTGGCCATCTAATGTGCAGCCCTTTACTGCCTTGCTAGCTTGTACTTTTGCGTGACATGTCCCCCATACTTCATGTCTGGGATATATCCAGAACCTCTTTGGCCCGGTTGTATAAAACTTTTGATCGGAGTTTAAAGAGGAAAAATGGCTGCCAGTCAAGTTGAACTTCGATTTTCCGTTGTATAAACGCTAATCTAAGTTCATCTCGTCTTGATCTAAGTTCAGATTTGACTGCCGAATATTCGTCGGTTAATCTCCTTGAACTTAGATCATTATCATTCATATTAAACATTGAACTAGACCTGAAGACTTGAGAAGTGTTTCCTTGTATCGTATCTGCGTAAGAATACCGTACCTTAATAATATCGAGGTGCGTTATAAATATATTGAATGCTAGTAGTTAAATAATATTGCTAAAGATCGCTCGATTTTTTCAGAAGTGAGGTTATGTGAATGTCATATAAACAATAGCCTACTGCTATACCAACATGTTGTTACTTAGTTTTTTATTATGTTTCAAGTTTACAAAACAAAGCATATATATATTTTCTTTAGCAGGGGTGTCAGATTATTCCGACTTTTCGTCTGATGAAGAAGAGTTGATTTTACAACGAGCTCCTCGCGTATTTCGGCACAGACGGAATCCGATTATTGAACTGTGTGAAATGTTCAAAATAAGATTTCGTTTATCGAAAGATGTTGTGGAACGACTGGAACTAAAGTTAAGGGAAACACTACAAAAACCTAGTCAAATAAATTATCCCCTGTCACCCATGTGTATGTTCCTAACAACTCCTAGGTTTTATGCTACAGTAAGTTTTCAAATGGTTGTTGGAGAGTTCTTTAACATTGACAAGTCAACGGCTTTCTCTTTCAACTTTGATGTCACCATATAGGCTCTTATTTTCTATTATATGTTTGTACCTTGATAGTACAATATCCACCAGATCGCCCTTTTCTTTCTGTGTGAAGTTCCTTCCATGTTTACTTCACGAGATTACAATATTATCTTCTTCTCCTTCTTCGACAGTCACGGCAATTTCGTATTTCATTTGTGAACAGTCACGGCCAGGTCAATCCCACTATTTAAGTATTATCCAACGGGCCGAGACATTTCGTATTTCATTTGTTTTGCGGTGTTGCCACGTCCAATTTTTTGAACTCCGATTACATTTGAACTACACATGTGTAACCCGAGTTCAGTTTTATACAACGCGATGAAGTCGTAATCTCAGTTCATCTTCAGAACTAAGTTCTTAATTGATCTCCAGTCAGATGTCTTTATACAACCGGGCCTTTGTTTCCATGCCACAACGTTTAGACGCTCCGACTACAACTTACCCTTTGGGTAGGGGCGGTATAGTAGCATCCCTTGCCTGTCTCTCTGATTAGTGTTATATAGAGGATGGTTGCCGAGTTGTACTTCCTCTTCAAACAAGCACCACTCATTGCAGCGCGTGGAAGCTACTCAAGCTCAAAGGTCGTGTACAGATCTGTAAACTTAATGATTTCTATTTTGATGTAACTAATCTGTCATGTAAAGTTCAATTCAGTCACTTTCTTGGTGTGGGAATTTTCATTAACGTTCGTGTATTAACTGATTTTATCACCTGGTTTAATTATATTTTCATTTGAGCTAACACACGGTGCTTATCTATGCCTTCGAAGCGTGCCATAGATTACGAAGCACTTTTAGCCCTGACCACGTAATTATTGCTATCCATAGTTAACTCCTGCTGAAGAACTGTTCACACGACCACTTAGATGAAACCAGCACTTTGACATACGAATACGGTGTGGCAATGATAAGAATCTCACCATGTTAACAGCTGAGATTGACTGGCGATTCATGCTTGCTAGGTCGAACACGTGCAGGCTGGTTGCGCGCGCCTCCCACACTGCAGCTGCCGTAGCCCAGAGTACAAACACCGGGCGTTCGGTCTGGGTGTATATGAGACCCTGTGTAGCGCCCCCCCCCCCGGGATTTATTAACAAACTATAACTTTAGCAGAGTTCAAAATCAAATGTATTTGAAAATAATAAATGTGGTGCTTATTTCTCTCTAAATCCCAGAATTTAATTCTCTCAGTTTAACATTTTACGTTATTAATTCCTACGTGTGGTGTTCAGACACTCGCAGGACATCGGGCATGCGCAAATAGGATATGGCGCTGTTGTCGATGTGTACTGTGCATGTGACGGGTATCCAGTTAAAAGTGTGCGGCCTTGAAGTGAAGAGTATTGATTTCACCGCTCTAAAGCATGTTTTCAAAGGGAGATCAGCGTTCGCAGATTAAAATCGATTTTGCCCGCTGCAAAAATGCATCAGAATGTTATCAAGGATTACGTGAAGCCTGTGGCGGGAATACATTACCATACAGGACGGTTGCGCGGTGGGCCATGACGCGAAACAATGTCTTGGAACACCCTCCCTATTCACCAGACATGAGTCCTTGTGACTTCGACCTGTTGAAGGAACCCTCCGATGTCTCCGATTTCCTGTGGGGTTTAATGTCCTCCGCGCATTAGGACGCCCCGTCGTTGTCATCAACAGAGAATGCCTTGCCAACGATCCCCAAAGGCTTCCCGAAATTTAGCACAAGGTAATAGACTTTGCGGGTGACTACATTTAAGTAACGTAATGCAACTGTACTTGTTAGTTCACTGAATATTGAGTTGTGTCAATATTATCACTACTTCACTTAGAACCCTGGTATTACATACTTTGAAGGACGGTACTGAGGAGCGAACGAGTATATACCATTTTGAATAGGAACCCAATATACAGTTTTCCTGCTACAACCGATGGAAGCAGGGTGGGTAGGCCGGGATGGCCTGCACGTTCACCAGATTGGACGCCGCTGGATTGTTTGCTGTCGAGTCAGATTTACGCGACTCTGGTCGAGTCATAGGAAGATCTACTTGCGCTGTCTATGCCAGCGGCGGATGTTCTACTACCAGGTGTTTGTGAGAGAGCGTAACGGAACATGAGACGCAGGTGCAATTTCTGTATCAAAGTGGGTGGTCGAGCAATTGGACACAGAAGCGCTGCAACAACTACTAACGTACGCCACTTCGCTCACTGAAGCACCAGATGTGGGACATTTAAACTTCTGTTGGTGTTTAGCTTTACTTGCCCACCCCCCCTACAAACCCTCAAAATGTGTAACAGGAATGAAGATAAATCCCGCAGAATTAAGATTGGAAAGACACGTCTGCTTTATTTCTCAAGCGATGAAACCTAAGGATAAAAGATTCTCCTTTGCAGTGCAGTACTTTGAACGCCATTAAAGGAAAGGAATTAAAAAGGGAGATTGCTCTTTGTTAATTGTGAAAACAGATTTGTTGACTTTTCATAGTGCGATACCTTTGTTGAGATAAAACTCCTCAGATGTGAAATAGACAGACAACAATAAACGGTTTTACAATTTCTAGCCAGACTTCCGTCTTTAATCTGCAGTTTTTGCTCTCTCGGCCACCCGTAAATCATAGCTTAGTTCAAAGAGATGAGATACTTTACTGTAATAAGCAGCCAGACATGTTTAATTACAAAGCAGAAGATGGTATGCAGATCTAGATAAAAGTGCACCAGACCGGAAAGGTTATGTAACTCCACGCAAATGTTATTTCATTATTATTTATTAGCTATACATTCTTTCGAAAACGAGGAAGCTCCGGATGAAGAGAACATCATCATAATTGTGAACGCTCATAGCGGAACGGAATTACTTAAATTACTGTATCCTTTTGTTGTTGGAGTGCATTAGGTTGTCCAAATAACAGTGTCTGCGAAGTTTACAAGGTGTTATCAAGACTAATTTCAAGAGCTTTAGACTTGCAAATAATGTGGAGCAGTTTATCATACTGGCTTGTGGTCATTGACATGACGTTACATTATAGAGATTGTGCCATATCGTGGCGATGAGAGCACAGTCTTTTGCTACCGGTAAATTGACTTTTAACTGCTCTCTGCTCTTCTGGTGCCTGTCCCACTCTATGCACTTTTCCTGTGTAGTCCACCAATGTTGATAATCGTAGTGTGCTATACATAGATGTAGCACTGCAGACGAACAGACATTCGATCCTGATGATGATGATAATGATGATGCTGTGAGCTTGCATCCGGGAGATAGTGGGTTCGAACCCCACTGTCGGCAACCCTGAAGATGGTTTTTCGTGGTTTCCCATTTTTACACCTGGAAAATGTTGGGGCTGTGCCACGGCCACTTCCTTCCCACTCCTAGGACTTTCCTATCCCTTCGTCGCCATAAGACCTACCTGTGTCGGTGCGACGTAAAGGCAATTGTAAAAAGGTAATGATAACGATAATGATTATAATAATAATAATAATAATAATAATAATAATAATAATAATAATAATAATAATAATAATAATAATAATAATAATAATAATACGGCGCCGACAACCTTAAATGTGTTAGTGCGGTGTTAAACCAGTAGCAAAATACAAAGAACAATTAAACCTGCCTGTTGAAGGCCTGGGTTTTAGTGACTTATTAATGCTAAGACTAGGGACTGATGTAGTGATTTGGTTATGTTTTGTGCAGGAAGCATAAGGAGTGTTCTAGTGTAATAGTAGGAACATTACTTTAGATATCATTTACTTTCTTACAGAAGTTAAATGAGACTATCCCTTAATGATAATACATTCGATTTTAAACTTCTCTATAACACATTCTGAAATATGCTATGTAAATATAAAACCTTGTATTTCTTAAGCATGTATTTCTCAACGTCTGTATGAATGACTAATATTAGCTTCCAGTGGATGGTAGCTGATTTGAAAATCAATGGCACGATACGGCGCGCTCGCTCCCTGCCTAAACAATTGGGAGGTGAATATTATCCCACAAATCATACGACAGACAATGAGGTCATAAAGTATAGAGCACGCATCACATTTTCCGATCAAATTATAGAGTACGAAACAACACCTGTATACTTTCCTGCTACTGATGGATGGACTGCCTCTAACTTCTGATTACTGTCCTGTGTATTCCACTTGGCAATGTTTTCTTGCGACGTTGTTTCGACTTACTTTCAGGATGTGATGTAATTTAGTAAATACGAAATGTGTCTTCATTCTACAGGATGTTTCAGAATGAAATGTCAGTATGATAAGCGATTCGCCGGGCTGAGTGGCTCGGACGGATGAGGCGTTGGCCTTCTGAACACAACTTGGCAGGTTCCATCCTGGCTCAGTCCGGTGGTACTTAACGGTAGATTTACTGGCACGTAAATGAACTCCGGAGGGACTAAATTCCGGCACCTCGACGTCTCCGAAAACCGTAAAAGCTAAATAAATAACATTTAAATAATTGATAAGCGATCCTGACGTTCGGGACATTTTACGTCAAATCGAACAACAAAAAATTACAAAGAAACGAACTTGGATCTTCGAAACCTTTCGAACATTTTGAATAAACGCATAAATGCTTGAAGATCAAGATTATGTTTTCGTGACTGTGTAGCAATAGCGCTCACAGAAATAGTAGTAAATTCATCGTGTAATATTATTTTTAGTTACGTCCGTGGTTCATACTTAAGTTAACCTTACGGAGATACAACATTCACTTTGTATTTGTATGTATCTAATATGGGCTGCTCATAATATTATTGAGACACTAATTAAAACTTTCACTTCGTAAATTTCAAATTAGAAAAAAAAAAGTCAGAATTCATCAATCTTTCCAGTTTCGGCGGTTAACATGTGAAATTTATGGAACCCTTAATGGCGTACGAATAAAAGGTTAATTAAACAAATTGAAAGACTTTTGAAATTAACTGTGTTTACTTGGTTGATCCGCTTAGAAGCAAGGATAATTATTGTATTAGAATTGTTTGAGGTCCGACAAGAAACATGTAGCTACCAATAGCATTATAATGGACTGGATATAGTAGAAATCTTATTAGGAAAACCTTGTAGAAGAGAGATGTGTTCACTGGGATAGTCAAGGATCCACCTACCACGCCCTGAAAGTACATTTACTTTTATAACGAAATTTAATTTATCGCGTGCCATTCATCATCGCTCATGAACGCAGTAGCATTTCCATTGGCTGAGACACAATCGGATATGACGTCATTTCCAGTAATCAAGTAAAATGCATTCCGTTACCAAACCGCGCACAGTAAAAGTACAACTAAATACAATCTGTGACGAAACAATGTACAATACAGAAGAACAATCATTTGATATTGAACTTAGTGGCGGAGGACAGAGCACGCACTTGTGTCAGCGGGGAAATTCGTCTTGAATGAGAAGTCGGCAAAGCCAGACGAATACCTTTGTCACTGACTCGAATGATAAATTAATTAAGGTTTTCGCCACTGTCCAACATAGAATGCGCTGCTATCGCTCCACAGAATGCTAGAGACCTAAAAGCCACTTGGCGATCCCAACCTAGGGGCTTACGGCCCCACATCCGCTTTGCTTGATCACAGTCTAATGATTTTGTCTGAACTATTAGTTCGTAAGTTGAAAAGTAGCGCTGCCGCACATAACGATGTACCATTAGTTAATGAGTTCAAGAGTTGGCAGCCTTGTGCACCGCACAGTCACGTCGAACGCGATAAGTCCGCGAGAAAGAAACAAACGCGTCAGTGCAATGGCGCGTAGATGTCTGCGCAGAAAAAGTGGCGTAGTATCTAAACTTTTGCCCATCAAATGCTCAAGTGAAATAAAAGTTGTCTTCTTTCTACAAAAAATCTTAGGGAGCTGCATCGTGGAAAAAAGAGACCTAAAGATCTTGAAGCCTGGATTATTCCTCGCGAAAGTTCATCTTTACGACAAGACGATGGATGGGTTTCGTGGAAAACGCTGAACTGGTTGCGATGCGCGGTAGGTAGACGCAATGCAACGTGAATTTGAAGAAGTGGGGATACTTTTCCGACACTACCATGTGCAACTGCGAGGAAGAACATGGACCACCTTCTTGCTTGCAGCTAAGTGTACTATGAAGGTCAACACCTCAAGCATTGACGATAACGATGACTGTGAATATTTATAGTACCGGCCTGTACTTGCCATGTTAATCTTGTACTTTTAAGACTGATGTAGCTGCTGAAATAAATAAATAAATAAATAAATAAATAAATAAATAAATAAATAAATAAATAAATAAATAAATAAATAAATAAATAAATAAATAAATAAATAAATAAATAAATCACCAGTGTAGCGCGTGTTGATCTGAACTGTGTAGAGATTGGAATCTCCTGTCGTTTGCATGTGATGTAAGGTTGCATAAAGTAAGGCGCTCGTTTCGAAAGCTTAAGAGATAAGCTAAATTCACTGCAAAGGAGTCTTGGAGTGGTGTCTCAACGGCGTATTAGCTGCCAATGTCTTGGGAAGTTGTAGTAATCCAACTTAAGAGCCCGCTACCCTTGGGGGCTGAAACGCTGTTGATTTGACGGTTGAAAATGTTGAATATTCGAGATCTTATAAAGACTCAGATAAAACAATATTATCGACAGATCTCTTAGTTTTGATTTATAGTGCTTGGATTCTGATTCCCTTCCCAAATTCCTCTTTAATTTCCTTTACCGCCTGTTCTATGTAAATTGCCCGGCTGAGTGGCTCAGATGGTCGAGGCGCTGGCCTTCTGACCGCAATCTGGCTCAGTCCGGTGGTATTTGAAGTGACCAAATACGTCAGCCTTGTGTCGTTAGACTAGCACGTTAAAGAACTCCTTCGGGACTAAATTCCGGCACCTCGGCGTCTCCGAAAATCGTAAAAGTAGTTAGTGTGACGTAAAGGCAATACCATTATTATTATTATTATTAGTATTGTTGTATAAATTCGTCTTTCTTTCTTCGTTATTCCGAGAGCGCGTTGAACTCGTTAACTTGGTCTGACGGCTTCTTCTTTTTCTTCTCCCGAAATCTCTTCATAAATTTTTTGTTATTTTTCTCCGTTCTTCTGTCCACTGTTTCCCAGTGTTCTTTTAAACTTCTTCCACGAATGTGTGATCTGCAGCCAGAGTACCAAAGGCTTTAACATTTTTATCGTATTGTCTGTAGCGTTTATTTCCTGTAAATCCTGCTTAACTTCTTCCCACAAGTTGATCTAGACCTTCTTCGAATTGATTACATTAAATAATTTTTCAGTAAATCTATTAATATTCATGTGACGATAGAATTTCAAGCGTCTGCTACATACGGTATGAGTAAACTTTTCTGTTGCTGTGTGCAGGTCTCTTGCTTTTCTTTTAATCTATATGCCATTTACGTAAGTTGGACCATGTATTTCCTAGGAACCGAGCTCGATAGCTGCAGTCACGTAAGTGCGGCCAGTATCCAGCATTCGGGAGATCGTGGGTTCGAGCCCCACTGTCGGCAACCCTGAAGATGGTTTTCCGTGGTTTCCCATTTTCACACCAGGCAAATGCTGGGGCTGAACCTTAATTAAGGCCACGGCCGCTTCCTTCCCACTCCTAGCCGCTTCCTGCCTCATCGTCGCCATAAGACCTATCTGTGCCGGCGCGACGTAAGGCAAATAACAAAAAAAAAAAAAAAAAAAAAAAATCCTAGGAAATGTTCGTTCTTGCTTTCCAATTTCATCAATTTTAGAGTGGCCTCCTAGAGATGTAGTTTCTGAGGCATATACTGCTTCCGGAAAAACAACCGCCCTGTATTTACGAAGTTTCCCATTACGCGATATGACTCTTCTGTTGTAGTGATTCCATGTTACTCTGTAAGCTTTCTGGAGTTTTTTGGCTCTTTTTTCTTCTTTTATCGATTTTGGCCGTCTTAGGACCATGTAAAGTAACCCACTCCATTCATTTTGGTTTGTTTCCTTCTTCTTCTCTTGCTTTCCAATAATTCCTCATTATTTCAGCGTTTTTCCTCGTCTCTTCTATCCAAATGCTATACAGCTCCTTTCCGGGGGAAACACTTGTCCTGTATTATATCCGCTGTTGCCATAACTCTCGTTGTACTTTGCATTCACTGAATGCCATTCCTTCTCTTGTAAACTTGTGAGTCTGGCATTATCCATCCTTATTATACACTGACTGACAGAGCAAATGCAACACCAAGAAGGAGTGGTTCGAAAGGGATGAAAGTTGGGAAAAAAACAGAGACGGCACGGACAAATAATTGATGTTTATTTCAAACCGATATGCAGGTTACACAATGCGCACGGCATCGACTCAGTAGGATGTAGGACCACCGCGAGCGGCGATGCACGCAGAAACACGTCGAGGTACAGAGTCAATAAGAGTGCGGTTGGTGTCCTGAGGGATGGTTCTCCATTCTCTGTCAATCATTTGCCACAGTTGGTCGTCCGTACGAGGCTGGGGCAGAGTTTGCAAACGGCGTCCAATGAGATCCCACACGTGTTCGATTGGTGAGAGATCCGGAGAGTACGCGGGCCACGGAAACATCTGTACACCTCGTAGAGCCTGTTGGGAGATGCGAGCAGTGTGTGGGCGGGCATTATCCTGCTGAAACAGAGCATTGGGCAGCCCCTGAAGGTACGGGAGTGCCACCGGCCGCAGAACATGCTGCACGTAGCGGTGGGCATTTAACGTGCCTTGAATACGCACTAGAGGTGACGTGGAATCATACGCAATAGCGCCCCAAACCATGATGCCGCGTTGTCTAGCGGTAGAGCGCTCCACAGTTACTGCCGGATTTGACCTTTCTCCACGCCGACGCCACACTCGTCTGCGGTGACTATCACTGACAGAACAGAAGCGTGACTCATCGGAGAACACGACGTTCCGCCATTCCCTCATCCAAGTCGCTCTAGCCCGGCACCATGCCAAGCGTGCACGTCTATGCTGTGGAGTCAATGGTAGTCTTCTGAGCGGACGCCGGGAGTGCAGGCCTCCTTCAACCAATCGACGGGAAATTGTTCTGGTCGATATTGGACGTTGACGTGGCGTGCGGGGCTGCCACCGCTTGGCGGCGGATGCGCCGATCCTCGCGTGCTGACGTCACTCGGGCTGCGCCTGGACCCCTCGCACGTGCCACATGTCCCTGCGCCAACCATCTTCGCCACAGGCGCTGCACCGTGGACACATCCCTATGGGTATCGGCTGCGATTTGACGAAGCGACCAACCTGCCCTTCTGAGCCCGATCACCATACCCCTCGTAAAGTCGTCTGTCTGCTGGAAATGCCTCCGTTGACGGCGGCCTGGCATTCTTAGCTATACACGTGTCCTGTGGCACACGACAACACGTTCTGCAATGACTGTCGGCTGAGAAATCACGGTACGAAGTGGGCCGTTCGCCAACGCCGTGTCCCATTTATCGTTCGCTACGTGCGCAGCACAGCGGCGCATTTCACATCATGAGCATACCTCAGTGACGTCAGTCTACCCTGCAATTGGCATAAAGTTCTGACCACTCCTTCTTGGTGTTGCATTTGCTCTGTCAGTCAGTGTATTACCACATAACTTAACTCGCATCTTCTTGATCGTATCAGATATTATTTCAGTATCTTTATTTTTGTAGAGGTCTGTGGTGGCTTTTTCTTCAATTTTGGCCTACTCTGGATCACGGTAAACATTTGACTTGGTGGTTAGACAGTTTTCCTTCTTCCAGAACTTCATCATTTCGCTGTGGCTCCTCGTCCTCTCCTCTGACCACATGTTCATTTTGTTTTTCCTGGAACTCCTTCAATTTATAATTTTTACCTCGAAACATATCTCTATTAAAGATTTCTTTTGGATTGAAACAAATTTCCTCCATGTCTTTTCTTGTTTCTTCTACCAATGTTGCAGTTGCTTTTAATTAGATGACGTAGTTAAAGATTTTATTTGTTAGTGGACTCTCGTTCATTCTTGTGAGGTGTCCATAAAACTTCAGTCTCCTCTTACGTCTGATCTTCTCTGTGTGTCTGTACAGATCTTCATTTCTCCTCTTCCTCCATGTACTATCCTTTCTTTTTTCGGGTCCTAAGATCTTTCTCAAGATCTTTCTTTCTTTCTTTCTTTCATCTCTAGCTCATCCCTTTCTTGTTCAGTATCAGATATTCTGATAACCGTGGTGTAGTGTCTGATCTTTGCTCTGTGAGACATCGTTCTTTTATTGTATTTATTATGTACTAATCTATAGGCTAACTCCTTGTTTGCTACTTTAAGCCCATTCGCCAAAATATTTAAATTTATCTGACTTCTTGACTTTCCCATACTTTGTTTCCAGATGCTTTTCTTTATTATGTTTGTATTCTACGTACTCTGTCCTTTCATATGAGATCTGGAGTCCTGCTTTCTCTGCGATTTTATGTAATTTTCAATTATTATTATTATTATTATTATTATTATTATTATTATTATTATTATTATTATTATTATTATTATATATATTGCGAATGAGCCCATTAGGACTACGCAAAGTACTTAGAGACAGGCATTTGCCTTTCTTTGTGCCCACACTTCCTTCATTCGTTTGCTGTGTGCTTCTTTTCTCTCTTGAGACCATGTTGTTCCGGTCTTCTTCTTTGGTTTTTTCTCTTGGTCAACTTGCCACTTATGAACTTTGGTTCTGAAGATAACCCGGCTTTGGATGTCTTCAGGTGTAATTCCTGCCAGTTTGAGATCTGTTTTAATTTCGCCAATCCATTTTATTGTGTCCGGTTTAGCTTTACTTCGGTTTTCATAAAATTCAACTATTTGCTTGGTAAGTCTATCTGGGTTCATCCTTTTTATATGTCCAAAGAATCTTAATCTGCGTTTTCTGATGTCACTGTGAATGTTAGAAAATTGTTTGATTTCCTGTTTCCCTCTAAGTCGGTACTGTTCATCTACGAGTTTTGGGCCTAAAATTTTTCTAATGATCTTGCGTTCCTTTTTCTGAATATTTTCTAGATCAGTTTTCCTGTTCAAAATTAGTGTCTCTGATCCATAGAGGCATTATTATTATTATTATTATTATTATTATTATTATTCACAAGTTTGTGCCCAACTAAGGAGCGCGATTGAACTTATTTAGCAGATGAATTTGCTTTCTTTTCTTCCCAGAATCTCTTTCGTCGACGCAGTTGTGGTTCTGATCTTGGGTTTTTCAGCAAAATGTTGTTTGTTCACCAACGCTCTAAAGGTAGGCCTGTCCGATATAATTTCACCTGTTATTCTGATTTCTTGAAGGTATTTTTCAATTTTGATTATTCAACTGAGAGCCATTTTGGCAAAATTCGACAACTAAAAGTTTCAGGAAACGCATTTTATTGATTATCTTCCAAAAGAAAAATTATATATTAAACTGAACATTCCCTTATAATAGAGCAATAACACGAAAGTTATTACTGTAACGCACTTTTCAAAATAATTATTAACAGTAGAAAAATAGGGTTGAAAATTGTGAGTTTTCTGCCAAACTCAATATCTACAGGAAAAAAGTTTACAACATTTTCTTTAAAGGTCATATTTCACATATGTAGAACTACACATTGAAAATTAGTAGACTAGCTCGTTTGGATACTCAGGATCATTATTGTTCTCACTTCGCTCTGAGCAGCCTTGCAACACTGCAGAAGAGAACAGTTTCGCCTCCTCGGAAAATAAATCGAAATATTTCATAAGTTTCTTAACATCCTCAATTTTCTTAACATTGACGTGATTTGATGGTTTTGATAGGTAATGTTTTGCCCATACTTCTGAAGTTGAGTGTACCACATTCAACACCTCAACAACAATAAGATCACCAAAATAATTTTCTTGAACTTTGCACTGAACTCGATTGCTTGTTTTCACATACGTTACCCGCACTTCTGTCATCCTGAAGGGTAACTTGTGTTTCAAAATCTGTCTACTTGCTCATTACAACTCATAAACTTCCCAGCTCTTCCCACGAACAAGACATCGCCCGTGCTAATTCAGTACTTTGTGATAGTGAGACGCGACTGATATAATTTCCACTTTTCTCATTTCTTTCTCAGTATTACCAAAAACGTACATGGTTTCAAAAAGTACCTCGAAAATATAAATAAAGTCCGAAATAGTATATAGATGTTGAGTTTTGACAAATATATAACCCCGTAGATGTGGAGTTTTGCAAAAACTCCTAACTACTGAAGTACTGTTACAGTGGTAGATGTTCAGTTTAGTTAAAATCTGATAAATGCAATTGATTCCTCTCTTGTTAAACTACACGAACTCATATAGAACTCATTTGCGGAAACTTTGTAGTTGTCGTGTTTTGAAAAAAACGGTCCTCAATTATTCTTGGCATTTAGTGAGGAGGTATAATGAGATATATTTCTACAAAGTCTTTCCCTGTCCACTCTTTGCATATGACCATAAAGTATCAGTCTTCTCTATTTTCTCAGATTGCTGGTATAGTTCAGGATACTTCCACATTCCTTCTATGCATAATGCGCCAAAGATTTTCCTAAGGGTTTTCCCTTCGTGTTTTTGTAAAGTTTTAGTTAGTGACCTGCCTCCAATCATCAAGGTTTCAGGCTTAATTACAGTGTTGTAGCGTTCCGAGATATTGATTTTTTGTTGTATCTCTTCCATGTGGTCCTATAAGCTTTTTGTAATTTAAAAATTATGTGTCTGTTTCACGATTTAATGCAAATGCTTGGATGATTTCCCTCAAGTATTTGAAATTATTTACCTGAGGGATTTTGCCAGACTGAGATAGCAGAGGTTATTTGTGTAAGAATCGATGAGATTCTTCCATGTGTCGTATTCTCTCATATTATTATTCTTATCCTTTTATTTTATTTTATGTAATTCATAATTTTACAATTGGGTCCATATGCTTATTTCGGTAATGTAGATGGAAGAAGTACTATTTAGTACATACCGGTATATCGGTATATTCTTACATTGTTGACAAATAAATCTGACACATATTTATAAGATATTTAGTATAAATAAATAGTCAAAACTATTAGTAGACGATTTTCATTAGTCCTCTGTATATGGTGTGTGGTTCATGCCGATAAACTTCCTTACTCTACAGTATGGTAAATGGCCAGGATTGTTGCTTTTGTAATTCTCTGTAAGTGAGAGGGTGGAGACTAAAAAAAGAGCTTCAATGCTCCCGTGTAGTGTCTTTGGTACAATACCATTACATCCAGTCACTACTGGATTGATGTTAACATTGTTGAGTTTTCAAATGGTTTTTATTTCTGTGGCCAGATCTGTATACTTGGGTAATTATCTTCTCTGCATGTGTTGATTGGAGGTTGTGAGGATTAGGGCAGGCTATGTCAATTATGAAGCAGATTTTCTTGTTTTTATCTACAAAAGTTATATCTGGTCTATTGCAGGTAATAGTTTTATCAGTGATGATAATTCTATCCCAGTAAAATTTGTAATTTTCACTTTCCAAGACTGATTGGGGTTTGTATTTCGAATGTGCTATAGTACAATGGATTAGGTTATTTTTTCGGGCTAATTTCTAATGAAATTATTATTATTATTATTATTATTATTATTATTATTATTATTATTATTATTATTATTATTATTATTATTACCATCAGCTACGTAAGTCAATACATAGTAACCATACATCTGGGAGAAGCAAATAAACTAGAAGTGGCTCACCTTGTACTGTCTGGTCCACATAAGATCGGAGCCCAGAGTATTCCTTGAAACACAACATTTTTTTTATCCCCACCTAGATGAATACTGAATGATGTTTCCTTGGTGTTGATGCGAGTTATTTTCCGTTTAAATTGCCTACCGGAAGCACAGGTCGACCACTGCCGTCGGAAATTGTGATTTGGATTTGTGAGGGAGACCGCAGCAAAATGCGCTGGTTCGCCGGTGACCGGAAACTGGGGGAACTCGCCATTACTGGACACGTGACGGACTAGCTTCTTTCTGCGCCATTTTAAAACTGCACGTTTTTCACTCGTCTTTGAGAGTGCGTTAATAAGCACGATATCTCTTTCTGTAGCCATCTTTTTAAAACACACTGTGGCACATGTTCAGGCATAGTAGTACAAAATTTAATAATAATAATAATAATAATAATAATAATAATAATAATAATAATAATAATAATAATAATAATAATAATATAATAGAAAGGAAAGCACTAACAAAGAAGAATTTTTCAGTGGTCACTTGGCCCGAATAAATGTTGAAAAACTGACTAAAAATATTTGATCATTTCGACAACAATTCCAAAACACAAATAAGATGGTTAATCGAAGTGAAAAAGCATTTAGCAGAAATGAGGATTAAGAAAATCGGAAAAATACAAAGCATGTAACTGTCTGGACGGATGAAAGAAAAAAGTAACAAACTGGAAGGATGAAGATCATATTGTTGTTGGCTTACATTCGGGAGATAGTAGGTTCGAACCCCAGTGTCGATGATTGCTCTGAATAGAGTTTTCCGTGGTTTCGCATTTTCACACCAGGCAAATGATAGGGCTGTACCTTGATTAAGGCTACGGCCACTTCCATCCTTCTTCTATGTCTTATCCCATAGTCATGAGACCTGGATATGAGGGCTGCTTCGAGCTCCATTCAGCATATATGATGACTAGTGAAATGATTTTAAAGTGCAGAACCTTTTTTTAAAAAAAACACCTTTTCACCCCATATTTATGTGCGCTTTTAAAAGATTAGACATTTTTTCTTTCTTGAACGGATTTTTAAATTGTGTTTGATTAGAATTCAACACTAGTGAAAAAATAAATATTAAACTGGGATTTATGGAAAGCACCGATAATATATATCCCAGCAAGAATGGCCAATCTGCAGCTGTTTAGTTAGTATTGGCATGAATTTAACGGTTCCACCTATCTTCTGGGTACTCTCTAGTTGGCCGTGTTAGTGTTTTACCAGTCCGGACCAGAGCGTATTGTTCACAACACAAAAACAGGCGAAGATTAAGAAGGAGGTAAGGAGGAGAAACAGTGGAGGAAGTTGGGGACAACCCCAGTAGATATGCTAAAAGCAAATTTGAATTAAATTTGAAGAACAATCCACATGTGGGAATCTTTGTAACTTCGACTGAACTCCTTTTACGAGTGCTGACAAGATTTGCTCCATTGGTTTCTGTAGATGTCGAGAGGATTTTCTCGCTACATAAGGATCTACTGAGCTCAGAGCGGCAGCGACTTACTGTCAAAAACTTTGAAATAGTGTGTGTAATCCAATATAACATGTTGAATAATTATTAGAACCAAATAAATGTGATAAATAAAGTTCGTGTAACTGGTTTAAACCTTAATAAAAGGATTCTACCAACACCTTTTTTGCCTCTTTTTGACCATACTTTCCACCTTAAAATATTCCCCCTAATGATGACAGTGATATAGCGGCCCCTGTCTACAAAGCCAAGAATAACGGCCGAGAGGTGTCTTCGCGCTGACCACGTGTCACATCATACTGCAGGTCTTCGGGCTGAGCAGCGCTCCCTTTGTATGCCAAAGCCCCCTCGAGGCCGGTACCGGCAGGGAATTTCGTTATTTATTTATTTATTTATTTATTTATTTATTTATTTATTTATTTGTGTATGTATATTCATAAATTTGCAACACTTTCGTGAATTCTGTGTTCCATATAGTATACAGTGTGTTGACACCACCATTCAAGATGTCGCTGTTGTGAAAGTGAACTTCAATAAATAATCGAAAGGATCGTGAACGTGCAATGAATAGCCATTCGTTACAGTCAGCACGTGAATGTAATGTATTGTAATCAGTAGAAGTGACGCCTCTTGGAGCTCGCCGATACGGTAAATACCTGTATATCTGCATTATAACGAGCGGATCTTTCCCATTCTACATGATGTACGATGACTGGACGAAAGAAAGTGAGGAAGGAAGAATTCTCGATCGCGTGCTCCCTCCATTCTTTTTCTTATTTATTTCACATTTAAAGGGTTAATAGAAAAAAATCTTTTCATTCTCTTGCTGTCCCGTAAAATGTGATATTGTGAACTTATGGCCTTAATATGCCGTAAATTTGTGTGGTGAGAGAGAGAGAGAGGTCTGAAGAGTATTCTCCTGATGGTCTCCGCAGGGCTTTCTTCATGGAAAAAACAGGAACGCCCTGTGTGTTAGGATTTATGAACTGTTTCCAAAGCCTTCTATAATGAACTGCTGTAGTGTGGTCTCTCTCTAACTCACGGCGCTCGTGCACCCTCTCTGTCTTTTCTTTCTCCTCCCACACTTCGTAGAGCCCACTACTCATATACCAACTACTAACAAGGCCCCCCCACCCCCTTTTCCCTCTCATATTCTTGTATATACAACTCTTTATTAGGTAGTTTTAACGGCCGAGCCCGACATCAAGAAGGCCCTGGATGGATATGTTTAAACATGTAAAGATGATGCCTCTTCTGTTGTTGTTTTAGTTCTGTTGAACGCTTTTCTTCTCTTTCTTTTATTTAACTTCTCTGAAGAAGAAGAATATGGTCTAAAGGGGATTCTTTTGTCGAGGACAGAACAAAATACAATTCCATGCTAACTGTTATGAGGACTGAGTGATTTTACCAAGAGATTTATTAATATTTGTTGTTTTAAACATCCGAAGGTACGACAACAGTTTGTTACTTATGTGCATTGTTATGTCGAAATTAACATGGAAGTTAGGTTAACATATGTTGATGGTAATCTTCTTGCATTGTAAATGATATTGTTATGAATGTAAAAACGTTGCTTCGAAATAGCATCGCTGTCGTATTTCCTTTGGCTAATGTTGGTAGGCCATTCGAATTGTCGTCTTGTCATTACATTTACAATTAACGAAGTTTATTGTGGGCATTTAAGATGCTATTAATTTTAATCTTACACTCGTAACATAATTTAAATAACTATAATGACTATACGTTCCGTCAGTTGGTAAGTAGAAATAGATTATCCCCACATCAGTGAACACTGAAGAAGTATTTGTCTGATATATATCTGAGAACATAGTAAAACACTTACGTTCGTAGGACTTACATTTCTTGTTTTGACATATTGGAACCTCTATTCAGAACATCCTGTTATAAGAGATATGCATAGTTATTGCATTATGTTATTTATTTCTAACGAAGCAATTACATCACGTTGGCTACTTCTTAGCAGTGATCTGTCGGTGGAATCTCTTGCCAAAGTCTGCTATTGGTTCCACTCACTTGTGTTAAGTCTCTTTAATTTAATTATTCTCTATCTAATTTTCGGAAGTTACCGTACTTCTTGTTCTTTTCCGACTTCGACGCTTGTAAGTTTGCGAAACCTAGAAATTTTTCAGTGTCATTTCCCTTTCTTTAGACGATTCTTCCTTTTTCAAAGAGTCGGACCTCATAATTTTTTTCTCTCAGTAGTGTTGATAGAAGATGGTTACTCAGTTGTACTTCCTCTTAAAATAATAATCACCACTAGACTAAAAATCGGGAGGGTTTAATATGTCGTTCGTGCTGAATAGCGGAATATGGTCGGCGCATAGTTGTTAACAATCATTTTAATTCCAACCTTCCTATTGTGGGTTTATTGATTTGCATTCCAGCTGTGTTCACCCCCTGTGGGTGGGGGCGGTAGAATAACACCCACGGTATCCCCTGCCTGTCGTAAGAGGCGACTAAAAGGGGCCCCAAGGGCTCTGAACTTTGGAGCGTGGGTTGGCGAGCACGGGGCCCTCAGCTGAGTCCTGGAATTGCTTCCACTTACTTGTGCCAGGCTCCTCACCTTCATCTATCCTATCCGACCTCCCTTGGTCAACACTTGTTTTTTCCGACCACGACGCTATTAGGTTTGCGAGGGCTAGGGAGTCTTTCATTTTCATGCCCTTCGTGACCCTTGTCTTTCTATGGCCGATACCTTCATTTTTCGAAGTGTCGGATCCCTTCCATTTTTCCCTCTGATTAGTGTTATATAGAGGATGGTTGCCTAGTTGTACTTCCTCTTAAAACAATAATCACCACCACCACCAGCTGTGTTCAGCGTTAGGTGAGGCCATAATTATTCGGTATTCTTTGATTTTTCAAACCTGGATTCTACCTCGCATCCGATACACAACTTGAAATGTGAGAAAAGTTACGGATTAAGGACACAGAATGAAGAGGAAAATGGTATCGTTTGGTAAAGTATGAGATTCGCTTTCAGGTGTTACCAAGAACTTTCGTTTTTCTTTTTACCCCTGTGGGTGGGGGCGGTAGGATACGTCCATGGTATTCCCTACCTGTCATAAGAGAGCCCAGGGGCCCACACCTTTAGGCAGCCACGGTTTTCCCACCTGAGTCTGACATTGCTTCCACTTACTTGTCAGGCTGTCCACTTAGAACTCTTTTGTCCGTCCGCCCTTGGTCAAATTTTGTTCTCTTCCGATCCCGATAGTATTAGGTTTACTGGGCCTGGGGAGTTTTTATTTTCACGCCTTTCATGGCCCTTGTCTTTCTTTTACCGAAAGTTTCGTTCTTCCAAGCGTCGGACCCCTTCGTTTCCCCCCACCCCCCTCTAATTAGTGTTAAGAGGATGATTGCCAAGTTGCACTTCCTTTCCAAACAATAATGACCACCCCCTGTGGGTGGGGGACGCAGACGAATAATACACCCACGGTATCCTCTGCCTGTCGTAAGAGGCGACTAAAAGGGGCGACCATTGGATGATGACATTAGAACTATGAGAATACTCGTCATTAGTACCAACTTGCGAGAAAAACCATGGGTCTATGTTACATAGGAGCAGTACCATAATGCGCGAAACACTACGGGTCTGGGCATTGTTTGTGATATGGGTCATCGTGTGCATTCCACCGGCCTGTTCCTCGGTGTTCAGGATGGGTCTGCTTTACCTGTGGGAAACACCGTGGGTTTACGTTACCTTCGATTAGACGCACTAATTCGGAAACACCATGGGTTTGACTGGCGCCCGTAATTAGTACGACTATGTGAGTAAAACCATGCGTATGCGTTGCCTGAGAGTAGTAGTATCATTATGTGAGGAACACCATCAGTCTACGTTACCTGTGATTAGTACCACTATGAGGGGCCGCTGACCTGGATTTTGGACCCCTTTAGATAATAAGCATCATCCCAGTCATTAAGACATTGTGAATTGGAACCTCTGATTGTTTCTGTTTCACGATCATTTTTTCATGTTTTTATGTTCTAGTCGGTAGATACATCTTGAAGTTTTAATTATCGTTTTATTTCGATGCACCTCGTACAATTAGGGGCCGATGAAGTAGCAGTTAGGCCCCTTTAAACAACAAACATCATCATCAACAACAATAATGACCACCACCATCACACGCCCCAGGGCCTGTCGTAGAAGAACTGCACCAGGATAATAATAGCCACTAATAATAATAATAATAATAATAATAATAATAATAATAATAATAATAATAATAATATATTGAAATAAATGTGTTCATATCAAACATGAATATGCTTATTAAAATATATTTTAAAGACTTTTGAGTGGAGTATGGCATTGATGGAAGTGAAACATTAACACTAACTAGTGCAGAAAGAAGCTTTTGAGATGTGATGTTCCAGAAGAACGTTGAATGTGACAGGATTACAAACGAAGTGACTGAAGCAAGTTGATGCGAGGAGGACGATTTGGCGAAACTTGACCAGAAGAGATAGAATTTAGAAGGCCTACAGGCAGATCAAGGTATGAATATGGCACACAGATTAAAGTAAATATAACAGGTATACATCGTGTGGAAATGCACAGTATAGGGTGCATGGAGAGCTGGATAAAAGCAGTCTATGGACTAATGAACCATTCATAATCATTTTACTAACATAATAAGAATATAGTGTCTGTCCGTACATTCGTTTGATGTCGAGATTTAGAGACGGTTGATAGTGTTCACGATGCGGAAATATCCATTGTTTTTGGAAGTTCTGCCTGCCTGCCTTTCGATTTCGACTGAATAAATGTAAAAATTCCAGACCTATTTTCCATGAAACTGACCAATATTATATTAAAGTAGAAATATCTGCAGTTGGTTCTACATCTGTCCGTAAAATAGGAGCCGAGAAATAACATTTTTATGCAGCTGCCAGTGTTCATCAGCTTTATAAATGACCACAAAGTTAGTACAACAGTGTAAGGTCTGGAGCTTGAGTTGGTATTAGCTGATAAGAATTAAAACTTACAATGAAAAGAGAAGTAATGTATGCCAGTTCTCCTGTACGATTCACAAACATGGTCTTAAATCCAAAGTGACAGAGACGCACTGAGGATCTGCCAACGAAAAACGGAGAGGAAAACCCTAGACATCACGTCGAAGGACAGAATAAGGAAAAAAAACGACAGCTATTCAGAACGTGTGATTGCAGCCAGATGACATAATGCAGGCAGGAATTCAATAGATGGGACCAACTGACCGGGCGAAGGAAAGTAGGAAAACAGAAGATATTCGGGGAAACAATGGTCAACAAAGATAAAACAGGGAAAGCTGGGAGAGACTTGTTAAGAAACTCGTACGAAAGATTTCCCGCAGAGACTAGCCGGAGTTATTCAATCTAACTGCCTTTCAGCACTTGTCCTATATATGCAATGCTGTAGGCTAATTCTAAATTTCCACACTTGCGAAGCAGCGGAAAAAATCTAGTTTCTTCATTACATCCTGAGGTGGTGCAACTCTTTTCAGACACTCCCCCATTGGAGGTAAGCTTCAACCTCATACCAGCCCTCCTGGCAGTACCGCTACACTACGGAGGTGGACAGTACTGAACACAGAGTAAGTGCGAAGTGAATGTGTCTTACTCAACAGCTCTTTCTTCAGAATGACCATCATAGAGTTCCATTCAGAGATGTAATGAATTGACTCCTTAACAAGTGCAAACAGAGATCAGTGTGTTCGCTGTTGTCTGATACTTCAGAGTTGTGTTACTCCAACACGCGCCCCCCTTTAATAATGAATATACATACTTCCCTCTGTCATTCTCTAACGTTAAGTCTTCCACGGCTTATTTATATATATAAAAGAAAGAAGCATTTGATTGCCTCCAGCTCACATGGAGGGAACCCTACACAAAAAATATATATACCATCTTTTATGCAGGCACAAAATTATTTCTACTGCTGCGTTCTTTTTTTTCCTCCCTGCTCTCTCGACTAAGATGAATACATAAAGAAGTTTTGTTACACGAGTTTCAGTTCATTTACGGGGCAACATTTTTAATTTTACAAATTGAGACAAGCGGCGAATGAAGTCCGTAGATTCTCTTGTAAATGAAGCCAGATAGCGAAGTCGAGCAGGCACAGCACAAATGGCAGCGTATCGCTCTTTGAGAGGTATTAAAGCGTGAGATACCCAGGAAGTAACACTATTGCGCACATTTTTTCTAAGTTTCTCGACCTTATCAAAAGGCACAGACCATTTCGAGATAAGATCGTGTAGACTCTCCGTACAGTATACCATTTGTTTGGGTTGTTCCCTTGTGGGTGGGGGCAGTAGAATAACACCCACGGTATCCCCTGCCTGTCGTAAAAGGGCCTCAGGGGCTCTGAAATTTGGAGCGTGGGTTGGCGACCACGAGACCCTCAGCTGAGTCCTGGCATTGCTTCCACTTATTTGTGCCAGGCTCCTTACTTTCATCTATCCTATCCGACCTCTCTTGGTCAACTCTTGTTCTTTTCCGACCCCGACGCTATTAGGTTTGCGAGGGCTAGGGAGTCTTTCATTTTCACGCCCTTCGTGGCCCTTGTTTTTCTATGGCCGATACCTTCATTTTTCGAAGTGTCGGATCCCTCCATTTTTTCTTTCTGATTAGTGTTATATGGAGGATGGTTGCCTAGTTGCACTTCCTCTTAAAACAGTAATCACCACCACCACCACCACCGCCGCCACCACCACCACCTCTGGGTGGGGGCATTGGAATAACGTGCACGGTATCCCCTGTCTGTCGTAAGAGGAGACAAAAAGTGGGAGCAGTGGCTATAAACTTGCGAGTGTGGGATGGCGACCATGGGGCCCTTAGCTGAGCCCTAGCATTGCTTCCATTTGTGCCAGACTCCTCACTGTCATCTATCCTATCCGACCTTCCTTGGTCAACTCTTGTTCTTTTCCGACCCCAATGGTATTAGGTTTAGAGCACTCGAGGCCTAGGGTGTCTTTCATTTTGATGCCCTTCGTGGCCCTTGTCTTCCTTTGGCCCATACCTTCATTTTTCGAACCCTGTGGGTGGGGGCGTTAGAAAAACACCCACGGTATCCCCTACCTGTCGTAAGAGGCGACTAAAAGGTGCCCCAGGGGCTCTGAACTTTGGAGCGTGGGTTGGCGACCGCGGGGCCCTCAGCTGAGTCCTGGCATTACTTCCACTTACTTGTGCCAGGCTCCTAACTTTCATCTATCCTATCCAGCCTCTCTTGGTCAACTCTTGTTCTTTTCCGACCCCGACGCTATTAGGTTTGCGAGGGCTAGGGAGTCTTTCATTTTCACGCCCTTCGTGGCCTTCGTCTTCCTTTGGCCGATATCTTCAGTTTTCGAAGTGTCGGATCTCTTCCATTTTCCCCTCGGATTAGTGTTATATAGAGGATGGTTGCCTAGTTGTACTTCCTCTTGAAACAAGAACCACCAGCGCCTTTTCCTCATTTCCTTAGTACGCCTCTTCAGTGATGCCTAGGCCATCCATGACAGCTAATGGTGGACCTGTTGAAGATCCAACCAGCCTTCGGGCTGAGAACTGAACATACTTCCGGGACTTTTAAAAGAGAATACAGTGGCTAATGTGTTCGAAGTACAGGTTCTGAAGAAAGTAATGTTTCCTGGCTACACGCTAATTGACGTAGCAGTCGACGCGGCCTGAGAGGTTGATCAGAGGTAATTCTCACTTCAACTGTTAGCAGAGCCCTCTCAGTGCAGGCCAAGAACACGATGTGGAACGTAAAGGCTTCAAAGGCACTAAATGGAATACAGTGGTTAACCTGGTACTTATCTTTTGTGTAGGCTGACTGAACCTTAGGACCATATGCACTTCCATAAGTGGAAATCTCGTTCCTTAATGTTTTCGATTTCCTTACGTGGAATCAAACCGACGTCTTTGCCGGTGAAACTAGGCACGCCTTTGCCATCTCGACCAGGGAATCCCTTAGTATCCGGGCTGAGTGGCTCAGACGGTTGAGGCGCTGGCCTTCTGGTCCCAACTTGGCAGGTTCGATCCTGGCTCAGTCCGCTGGTATTAGAAGGTGCTCAAATACGTCAGCCTCGTGTCGGCACGTAAAAGAACTCCTTCCTGACAAACTTCCGGCACCTCGACGTCTCCGAAAACCATAAAAGTAGTTAGAGGGACGTAAAGCCAATATTCTCTAATGTGCGCAACTAAGGAGCGCATTTCAACTTGTTTAGCTCATGTCGTTGCCTTTTTCTTCTCCCAAAATCTCTTCATCTTCTCGCTGTGGCTTTTCTTAAGATCTTCTGAACAGGTTTTGTTGGTGCTAGTGTAAAGCGGTGATTGTCGACTATTTTTCTGAACTTGGATCTGTCTGACACAATGTCATCTGTGATGCCCATTTCCTGAAGATCTTTTTCAACTTCGAGCAGCCAATTGTATTTTACTTTAATTGATAGGGCAAGGTTGGAATTCTCTTCGCCAATCTGTGATTACTCATTCTAAGAATATGTCCATAAAATGTCGAACGTCTTTTCCTAAATGTCTGAGATTTTCTCTGAGTGTTAGTACAGGAAATGAGATTTCCTTATCCAAATTCCCCCTGTATAGACTGGTCCAAAAATGTACCTTAAGATTTTCCTTTCTTGCTTTTCTACATCTTTATTCAATGATTTTCCCTCAATGATCAGTGTTTCAGATGCGTATAGTGCTTCAGTGTTATAATGTGTTAATTTTCCATTTCGGGGTGTAGATTTTTTATTACTTCTGCTCCAAGTGAGTCTGTATGCTCTTTGCATTATAGAGACCCTTTCTTTGTTTGCTTCACGATTTAGTCCTGAAGGTTGGATGTCTTCTCCCAGGTATTTGAACTTAGACACTTGGGATATTTTGCCATATTGGGTTTTCAATGGTTGTCTATCTTTTTGCTATTTGCTTTACGTCGCACTGACACGGATATGTCTTATGGCGATGATGGGATAGGAAAGGCCTAGGAACTGGAAGGAAGCGGCCGTGGCCTTAAGGTACAGCCCCGGCATTTGCCTGGTGTGAAAATGGGAAACCAAGGAAAACCATTTTCAGGGCTGCCGACAGTGGGGCTCGAACCCACTATCTCCCGATTACTGGATACTGGCTGCACTTAAGCGACTGCAGCTATCGAGCTCGGTGGTTGTCTATCTAGGTACCGAAGAAATCCTTCCATGAAGTGAGTTTTCTGATATGAGATCTGGAGTCCTGTTCTGGATGCAATTTCATGGAGTTTTTGAATGGATGCAATCGCTTCCTGTTTTTGTTATTGGACAACACCAGTAAGTCATTAGCGAAGGCCAAATATTATTATTGTCATAATCATCATCATATAGATGTTCATTTCTTGTTATGGGATTTACGTCTCGCTGACTAATTTCCGGCGACGCCGAGGTGTCGGAATGTTGGCCTGCTGGAGTTCTTTGACGTGCAGACAGGTTATGGAGTCGCTGAGAGACGATCTTTGTACGCTAAGTATACGGAAATGAAACAACAACAAATTACGAAGGTTTTAAGGTAGAATCTCCGGAGGGAGAGGCTGGCAGCCAGCAGCAAAGACCCCTTCACCCTACCTCTCTATTATTCATTGAGCCCACCCCTCACTACTCACATTACAGATTCCCATCTCCGCCTCTGATTTTTATCGTTAAAATAACAATAAAAACGGTATCGTATAACAAGCCTCTGACGGTAATGCTTTTTATTGAGTTATGTATGGAGCACTCGGAAGACCGAAATTGCGATCTAGGGGAGAGAACAGCTTTTAACAATTGATGTGGAACACATCACTTAATTATTTCTCCATTACAGCTTCTCTGGAGGGATTCTGTTTGTCATCGAAATGTATAATCCATATGGGTTATGTTCACGTGGTCCAGTGTTCTCTTAGGGATTTCATGGCGATGATAAACATTCGTTCAAGGGAAAGTAAAACTTCGTGAGCGTGTATTTAACTTTAGTAAGAAGAGGAAAACAGAGCATCGCTTCGCCAGAGGTAGTCCGATGTCTGAAGGGAGGTCCATGTCGTACAATGTTGGCATGTAAAATATTTCTTCTTCTTCTTCTTCTTCTTCTTCTTCTTCTTCTTCTTCTTCTCCTCCTCCTCCTCCTTTCGAATGGGCCATCAGAGGACCACGTGCCAATTTCAATTCCTTCTTCTTTGTTCTTTCCTTTTCTTCCAGTACGCTTTCATCTGTTCACTATGTTTCTTCTTTCTGTCTTCAGACCACTTTGAACCAGTATTTTTTACTATCCTACCTTGGAATCCTTCTATTTTCAATACTTTTTTCCCGAAAGCCTTCTCTATTATTTATTTCTTCTGTTGTTATATTGTTTTTTTCTAAATCCTTTCTTACTTCATTGACCCAGCTTGTCGTTGATTTCTTACCCCACAAATATCTGAAAATCTTACTGGTTAATCTACTATCTTGCATTCGATATGAATGTCAAAAAAACATAGGGCCTAAGTCTCCTTTTCCTCATTACATCTGATATATTTTCTATTTTTTGATATATTTCAGCATTACTTCGTAATTTCCAACCTTCTGCTGTGTTTTGAGGGCCTAATATTTTCCTCATGATTCGCCTTTCTAGTATTTATAGTTTATCTAAATTATAGTTTAATGCCAGACATTCGCTTGCATATAGGCATTCTGGCTTCACTACTGTGTTGTAATGCCTAATTTTTGCATTTTTGGATAGGCATCTTTTATTGTAGATATCTTTGGTGACACCATAAGCTCTCTCCATTTTATGTACCCTCTCCTCTACTGTAGATTTTTCTAAACCATTTTCTTGGATTATTTCCCCTAGATATTTGAATTTTTACCCTCTCTATTTGGCCAATATCTGTTTTCAGAAATTTTGGTGCATCCCAAATATTTGTTAAAAAATTTGTTTTTTTCTGCAGAAATTCTTAAGGCAGTTCTGCTGGCGATTCTTTCCAAGACATTTACTTGGGTTATAGCAGATGTCACATTTTCAGAAAGTATTGCAAAGTCATCTGCAAATGCAAGACAATTTATTTCGATCCTTTAGTTTCCTCTTCCTAACGTTATCGGTGAAATGTTGAGTTATTATTATTATTATTATTATTATTATTATTATTATTATTATTATTATTATTATTATTATTATTATTTGATTTCTTGTTAGTGTCTGAGTCGGTATTGACCATCTGCGAGATGTGGGCCTAGGATTTTTCTTATAATTTTGCGTTCCTATTCCACAATGTTCTCAGTGTTCGCTTTCATGTTAGAAATTGGCGTTTCTGATCCACAAAGACATTCTGGTTTACTATCTGTATTGTCTTAGTTTTGTGTACTTGGAGATACATTTTTTTTGTTGTAGATATTTTGGGTTAGTCGATACGCAGTTTCCATCTTCTTGTATATAAATTCGTTGGTTTTTGTTTAGAGCCTGTTTTCCTGAATTGTTCAACCAAGATATATAAATTGTGATAATCGTTTAAATTTGCCATATTTTGACTCCATAACTTTTGGTGCTTTTGTTGCAGGTCATAAGAAAAAGGGCCAAGTATCTAGAGGCAGACTTTTTCTGCTGTTTCTTTAAGGAATATAATCTGATTTTGGGCTGTTTTTATTATTATTATTATTATTATTATTATTATTATTATTATTATTACGACAAGGAAACGAAACAAGCATTTGAATGTAAACATGTATTTATAATTTTATATCATCCGAATTTCCATACTCCTTTTCAGACGAACTTTCACTTATATCCAGTATTATCTACCATTAAGCTCTGACGTTAATATTACGTAACTATTTACTACGAGTATGTAATTATTATTAATGTAATTATTACTACTTTTATTTTATTAATGATTGACGTTGCCAAACCTACAAAGAATATCACACAATATAGATTAAAGGATAAACAGTCATTCTAATGATGATGTAGAGAAAACAATCCTCAGTGACTTCATTTTCTCACCCTGGAGTTATTCTTAACAATGGTTTATGGCAACTATCACCAAGACAGATTACACGCATCAGCTGTACGGCTGTCTGTATGTCGCTTTTGACCTATCTAGTAGGTCCTTTGGAAATAAAACATATACTAAGTTAGAAACATCGATAATCATGTGGCAGAAGATCGATTTCACATTACAGTACCTATCTCTAAATCTTTAAACAGCCCTTTCGTTAAACTAGGTACTTTGTGTACGGTTCTAATTTTGGTCGGCCGTTTAAGAAATAAAGCACGCCATGTGTTACCTGTGTTGTATGAGCCACCAGATGGCGTTAAGTGCAGCATCATCTCGTAAGGAGGCAGACAATACCCCTCAAGGTTCCTTGATAATAATAACCAATATGTTTCACCCATCTGTTTCCAGCTCGTCTAAACATTCAAGTGGATGGAAGAGGAAGGGACAGTATTGCTCTGACTCTACCTGCAACCTAAACATCCTGCTCTTTGTAGAGAATTCGCTGGAGATATCATGTGACAAGTCCATTGTATTCCTACGGGACTTGCACTCCAGCGGAAAGATAATTTATTATTTTATCTATGTCAGTTTTATATAAAAAAACAGGGACGAAATAGGTGTGAGATGCCTACAGAATTGCAACCTTATCTAATTTCAGTGTGAGTTTAGTAATGTAAAGGTATTGTCTGTGGCTTTTATTCTGTCTAAGCGACCTCGCTCCATGGCAATCTTTCCGCCTCGGGTGATATTTCATTGCTAATGAGTAATACGAGTCTTTGAAATACATAATACACCAGTGCTCCTCAAATTGTGCTACTGGTACGTGTACCACCAGAGGTACGTCTGAGACTTTTACTGGGGTACGCGAGCAGAGAAAATTCGAAGAAAAATTAAAATATGGAAAGAAATTCGAATACAATTGTACGTATTTTTAAAAGAGTTCACTAAAAACAGCTTTGGAAAATTCGTCCGTCCGTTTTTCTGGACCGATTTGCTACATTTTTATTTTATTCTCCCCCGAAATACCTGCTGGTGAATCATTGCTAGCTCTGTAAGTTCAGCGAACTTCGAGTAGTCATAAAATCAAATCATTAAATGATCACTCCAATAATTGCAGGCGAAGGCTCACCCTGACCCGCAACACATTCTGTACTTAGCAGGTTACTGAGCGACTAACACTTTCAATAATTTTCTGATACATGTGATTTTCATCCTTAGTAATGTCATTGCCTGCAGCCATGTTTAATTGCTACCTGTAAAGTTAGAGAATATACACTTCCTGTGGTCATGGAATAATACTATTCCTTTCTAGATACTCTTTGATTCTCTAACCTCTTCTAGCTTCCAAATATATTCAACAGATGGCAGAGCGTTCCTAAAAACGTACATGCTGTTAAGAGAAAAAAAATCTACGTACAGACCCCATCATGGGATACGCCTTAGATATTATCTAGGAACACCTATCGAAGAATAACCTAGCTACACTAGAGAAATTGAAGGCCGTGTAAGTTTAAAATGTTCTCTGCCTGGCAAAAAAACCGCTCCTTCGAGACTAACCTATGAGCTCACAAGACAACCGTTCTATATAGAAGAACTGCGATCAAAAATACGACACAATACCAAGCTTTACTTCAAGAAGCGCAGGATAAAAAATCGAATATATGGATAGAGTTTTACGAAACAGACGGGATGATGACGCTACGAACTGCGGCACACCATAACGCGCTTCTTATTAACTGTTCATCAAACCATTGAAAAGGGCAGACAAAACAATATGACTACGACAGGCGCATCTGACGAATGGTGTGGAGCAGCTCGGCTCCTCTAGTCTTCATATCGCTGATCGTGCCATAAAGTTTGTGATTCGTTTTTCAAGAGAGGGTTTTAATCCGTGGTGTGTCTAAACAATAAGTACGACACCACACATCAGAAAACTGTCACACCAAGCGTCTCGACCGTGCGGTTACGGCCCCAGGGGATCTGAACTTTGGAGCGTGGGTTGGCGACTACCGGGCCCTCAGCTGAGTCCTGGCATTGCTTCCACTTACTTGTGCCAGGCTCCTCACTTTCATCTATCCTATCCGACCTCCCTTGGTCAACTCTTGTTCTTTTCCGACCCCGATAGTATTAGAGCACTCGAGACCTAGGGAGTCTTTCATTTTCACGTATTTTGTAGCCCTGCTTTCTTTGTCCGATACCTTCATTTTTCAAAGTGTCTGATCCCTTCCATTTTCTCTCTCATTAGTGTCAATGGTTGCTCAGTTGTATGTGACGTTAGTAAACTTGCAAATATTATGTGCTGTTCTCAAGTGTCATTCCAGGACCAGACAGTTCCCTTCTCTGGTCCGTCACGGAGTTCGACGCCCAGTTCAGTTCATGAAGAGGAAGAGGAGTGGTCTTGGAAGAGGGGCGGTAGTAATTCAGGTGTATACAGCGCCCCCCTCCGCCCCTCCCGCTAAACATCCTGGGCTTTGTGTATCCCGGTAGAGTTGGACCATTGTATAGACACATAACGACAGATGGGAGAGAAGAAAGGCCGGCGAAAACTTTTAAAAGCGCTCTACAAAACTTGTACAGTACAAAACCTTTAATATGAAAGTTGAACTTAGCGTCTGCTGCGAGCGCGACAGAGACGGAGGAAATATCGGAAAACAATTTTAGAAACATTATAAAAAGAACTCGATGGAGGAAGAACTAAACACTTAGATACAACTGTTACAGAGCAAGGAGATGATATAAATTGTGAGAGTGGACATTTTTATGAACGAATATTTTATTAAAGGGAGATATATCATCCGCCATATCCATATTTTAATGTAACAGTAGCTATTGTAAGTACTACTGGGCTCCAAACTAACAACGTATACTAAGGAAGATCATTCTTTCCTTCCAACTGGCGATCTAAAATACTCTCATTCATTCTTGGCCTCCTGTGACATTTCCTAATGTCAATTTATAATAATAGTAGTATTAATAACAGTCATTCAAGGAGATGGATTATCTCCCTTACTGTTTAATTTAGTTCTTGAAAAAGTGATTAGGATATGCCAGGATGAAACTAAAGGTATAAATATTGGTAGATGTATCCAAAACAAAATTCATCTTAATTGTCTAGCATTTGTTGATGACATTGCTATCATATCTAACAATAGACAGGAAGCAATATAGCCTGTGGAAAAACTCCTTGAAATAGCAGCCAAAACAAGACTCCAAATTTCTTATAAAAGGGCAAAGTATATGGAAGGGACTAGATCAGATTTCAACAGTCAACCGTTAATCACCAAATATGGAAATATAGCTCAAGTAGACAAATTTAAGTATGTAGGTGGAATTATTGAACTACCAGGGTTAAAACACAAGCTAACAAAGAAATAATTACAAAACTTCAAAAGAGCATGCAAAATTATTTGGAACAGACACAATGAAAGAACTACATCCAAAAAGGAAAAATTACGACATTATAACAGTAGGTGAAACAGAAGCACTTTGTGCATCGGAGACTATTATAATTGGTGGCAGATCTCGAATAAAGATGATCGAAAAACAAGAGAGAAAAATCATCAGGAAAATCTTAGGACCAAAATGCGAAAATGGAATTTGGATGAAAAAAAGAAATCACATGGAATCTATCAAGTTACAGAAAAAATCAGATACAATCAGGAAAAGGAGCTTACCATTTTTATGGTCACTTATATAGAGTGGATAATAACAAAGACAATGTTAAACTTTGCCTTATCAATGAAAAATCATAATGACTGGCAAAAAGAAATCAGTGACCTAAATGAAATTGGTATTAATGAAGAAACCATTCAAGATGGAATAAAATTCACAACCTTTATTCACAAACAAATTTTCTGTAAAACCCATCCAACTAAATACAGGATGGACTGAACAACGTAAGAACGAACACAGCGAGAGGATGAAGAGATATTGGGAAGAGAAGAAGAAAAGCAAACAAAAAAGTGCTAATAGGTTCAAATGCATTCCTTAGTTGGGCATAACGAATCAAGAATAATAACAATCATTCCCGTTTTAGACCTAGTGGCCGGTTAACGATCCTATAAAAAATTCTCTGGCCAACGTTTTATTGGCTGGCTGATGGATCTTGTTCCCTTAGGGTAGTACTACAGAATTTTTCTGGAAAATCTTCCTGGAACCCATTCTTCGAACATGACTTTTCCGCTTTTCTTGATAACCATGTACATATTGCACTGCTGATTCAATTTCCAGGTCCTTGAATATCGTTTCATTTGTGTTATGATCCCATCGACTACAGTATCCCGCTGTTCTCGTGTATTTCATCTCGTTAGTGGTAATTCTATTAGCATCAGATTTCCTTATTGTCCACGCATCACCTCCATAGCATAGGACGGCCTTACACGTGATGTGCGTATGTCTTTGAACTAAGGATGACGTCACAACCTAATTTATAACTCCCAAAGTTCGCGCTAAGCCACCTTCCCCTCTGATCAATGTTAATAGGGTATGGTTGCCCAGTTGTACTTTTTCTTAAAACAATAATAATCACTACCACCATCTCTCTATAAGATAAATTATAGTCCAGATAAGTAAATTCATTCACTCTTTCCGGTAATTAATTATTTAAACACATTCTGTTTTGGAAGCCATAATTTTAGTTTTCTGTTTCGATATAAGTTACTCATATTATACTTGAATACAATTTTGTGCAAATTATGGACCGACCGTTGCAGGTTTTTTCTGTAGAGGCAATTAGATCATCTGTGAGCAAGAACGTATCTAACTTCAGGTTTTTATTAATATGCATATAGCCTCATTTCTCTTGCCGGCACTCTTTCATAACAATATTCACGAAAATTATGAATAGTGGAGGGGCAAGTCCAAAACCTTGTCAGACACCTCTATTAATTGATTTTCAATCTGTCGGTTGGTTCCCAATCCTGCCTGATATTAAATTGTTCTGATGTATCTTAGAAATACTGTATTATGTAAAATATGCGGATTGACATAGCCTTCAGTTCAATTGTCCACTATTGTGTTTGTTTTGTCGAATACATTTTAGAAATCAATGAATGCAATATTTGTTTCCTGATTAAACTCTCTTCGTTTATCTATAACATTGATGGAGAACCCATGAGTTCTGTCGCACGTCAGACACATACTAACATATTTGAATAACATATAATAAATAGGTCGAAAATCTAGCAACATAGCATATTTCAACATTACGCTTCAATAAGAAGTACGTCTCAATTAATTATATGGCAAATTTTTATTAGGTTAAAGCAAAAAAAACGTACCTTATTTTTAAAATGTAATTTTCAGTGATATTTGCAACATAAAATCATGAAACATGCAGTCGAAGATGTTTATGTTACGCGAGCTAATTGAAGTCAAATGAGTCAATAAGTTACAAGATTTTGAGCAACCACAAAATAACCTCGATAATGTTGTGAGATGGACAGCAGGCAAGGGTATGGTGATGAACGGGGTTAAAAGTCAGGTTGTGCGTTTCAAAAATAGGAAAATTCCTCTCAGTTTTAATTACCTACTGCGTTGATGGGGTGAAAGTTTCTTATGGGGATCACTGTAAGTATCTAGGTGTTAATATAAGGGAAGATCTTCATTGGGGTAATCACATAAATGAGATTGTAAATAAAGGGTATAGATCTCTGCACATGGTTATGAGGGTGTTTAGGGGTTGTAGTAAGGATGTAAAGGAGAGGGCATAGAAGGCTCTGGTAAGACCCCAACTAGAGTATGGTTCCAGTGTATGGGACCTTCACCAGGATTACGTGATTCAAGAACTGGAAAAAATCCAAAGAAAAGCAGCTCTATTTGTTCTGGGTGATTTCCGACAAAAGAGTAGCATTACAAAAAAGTTGCAAAGTTTGGGCTGGGAAGACTTGGGAGAAAGGAGACGAGGTGCTGGAGTAAGTGGTATGTTCCGGGCTGTCAGTGGAGAGATGGGGTGGAATGACATCAGTAGACGAATAAGTTTGAGCGGTGTCTTTAAAACTAGGAAAGATCACAATATGAAGGTAAAGTTAGAATTCAAGAGGACAAGTTGGGGCAAATATTCGTTTATAGGAAGGGGAGTTAGGGATTGGAATAACTTACCAAGGGAGATGTTCAATAAATTCCCAATTTCTTTGAAATCATTCAAGAAAAGGCTAGGACAAGAACAGATAGGGAATCTGCCACCTGGGCGGCTGCCCTAAATGCAGATCAGTAGTGACTGAATGAATTGAATGAATGAGGGGTTTCACGATGATATTAAAGGAAAGTAACCGATGGTACACTAGAGAGTAAAAACTAATACACAAGGCCTTAATTGTCATGCTGGTCGGTAAAGATTTGCCATCACTACTCTATAAGGACTTTGATTGTAAACCATCACAGCAGCGACCTTTACGAAACCCATTTTTTTTCGTTTCCATTTTAATCAATGTAGTATTTGTACAGCTTATGTTTTATGACACTGATATAAATCTTGCATTCAGAGCTCAGTAGACTAATACCTATATAATTTCCCAAATCGTAATTTTTTTTTCACTTGCTGATGTAACGGAATAATTTTGGCCTCTTACCGCGTTCTGGAGATATCTCCACTTCAAATAATATTTAGAAATCTTAGAAACCTGTAAATACATTCTTCGCTTGAGTATTTAAAGAGTTCCGAATTAATTTAATCTTAAGTTCTTCAGAATCACTTTCAATGCTGGCAGGATAATATCTTCAGTATTAGTATTTGCTGAGTTTGGCTGTTCTGAAATGTAATTATCTTGACTTAATAATAATAATAATAATAATAATAATAATAATAATAATAATAATAATAATTGTTCCGGGGATTTCGTGGAACGCAGAGGTATAAGAAGGTGCGGGCATGAATGTGTGGATAGAGTATAATTTAAAGTATAATAAGAAACTCTAAAATCCGAAATTTTATTTCTTTCCTTGTTTTTTGTTTCTTTTCAGATCTTAAACTTTGTTAAACGATAACAAATAACAATTGGATAGATAAGATTAGCACTTGAGCCCGGGAAACAATCTAAGGAAAGCCTAGAACAGTCAGACAACAACGATTTAACAGAATGAGCTTGAAGCTCCCAAGTTAAGAGTACCGTTGCTCCATTCAATTACTCCTCTAGGAGACTGGGCTCCAAAATTTACTACATCCAAAAGAGCGTCTTTGCTCCATACACTTACATTTATAGGAGGCTACTCTCCCAAAATGTTACAAGATTCAAGCCTCTCCAATGTAAGGTCAATACAAACAGATTCCACTGTCTTACCCACTCAGCAGTCTAAGTTACATTTAAATTGAAAGTAAACTTTAACAGGGGCAATAAATGCCCATGCTACCTGGCCTTAGTGGAAAAAGAAAAAATTAAAGTTATTGACCATAAATAAAAATGTTAGGAGGCGAACTCTTGCCCTCCTTTGAAGTTCGCTTGAAATTCATAAAACCCTATGTGGGCTTATGGCCCGGAATTGCAGAGGCTAAGCCTATACTACGGAGGTGACTAGATGGATAGAAAATTTAAATTACAAAAGGAAGAAATAAATTTTAAAGTTTACAAAATCACGGTCACCTCAATACAACGTTGAAGGGGAATAAAAGAGGATTCACACTCTTTATTCCCTAAGTCTTTGGACTTGCTTGAAAATTTAGTTAAGATTTACATTAAGAAATAATGTTTGAAAC
Source organism: Anabrus simplex (assembly GCF_040414725.1). NCBI lineage: Eukaryota > Metazoa > Arthropoda > Insecta > Orthoptera > Tettigoniidae > Anabrus > Anabrus simplex. Next base: position 9,390,352 of record NC_090275.1, on the reverse strand, counting down.
CTTCCCCTCGAGATAGCTTTCTGAGACTGTTACATGATTAAAAGATGTCTGCCATTATATTGAGCTGGTGGGCCTCCTGACTCCTATAGGAACACACTCTAAACCTCTTGACTGGAGCGATCGAAAGACAATATGGCCCAAAAGGTCCCAGCTTTTATAGCGGAGAGGAAAGTTCCAGAATTCTCTGGGCCGAAGCCCTGCACACACCCACAATTTCTGTTGGTTGATTCAATAAATATCAAAAATTCCTGATTGGCTAAAATTTTGAGCAGGCGGGAAGTTGTAGAAGTGCTAGTAACTTTGTATGTATGTTGGGTATTCAGCCCGAAGGCTGGTTTGATCGTCCACAGCTCCACCAACAGCAGAGATAGCTTAGGCGTCACTGAAGAGGCATACTAGGAAATGAGGAGTGAGGTAGTTTCCCGTAGCTTTCCTCACCGAGCCAGGAGTTCCTATTACATATCAGTCTGTCAAACCCACTGAAATGCATGCAACAGCCGATCCTATGATCAACATTTTCACACCATTCATAACAGGGACTGGCTGCGTAAGGAATGGTATCGGTCATACCTCGGTCACTTTCATATTATCAGAGCCAAGGACGAGACTGAGACAGATCAATGAAAGTAACAAATTTATTCTTGTCCATACCAGAAGACATAGTGCACTGAAAACACTACATCTCGCCAGCAACGGCGACTAGTAACTTTAGAACACCAAAAACACTCTACAAACAATTGTTTTGAAACCTTGACACAACAAAATTACTTTGGAAATTAATTGTTCATCCTCCCACAAGAGGTTGCACGTAACTCAACGGTAGAGACATCTGACGATAAACATTCAAACTTCTTCCACTAGAGGTTTCACTGATCATATTACAGATGGCCTTTTAAAAGGCGTTTAGTTTGAATGTACGGAATTGGTGTACCTCCGGTACAATAATAATAATAATAATAATAATAATAATAATAATAATAATAATAATAATAATAATAATAATAATAATACCATCTGCAACCGGTTTACGATAACCAGGAGTGGAAAACCTAGGCTGACAGAATAAGGATAAGGAGTCACAACGAACATGATGCTGTGCTGATGGAGAAGGCGTTAGAGACGAGAAGTCAGATAAACACCGTGCAATCGCAGGTCCTGAGGACATGCAGAAGAAGATTGACAAGTAACTGCCGCTGGTAAAAGAAATTAGGAGATCTGGCATCAGGATAGTGTTGTCGTTGTTCGCCAATATTTGTATGATGTACTTCAGCAGCTGTGTGGGTGAGTGGTAGGGTCTCGGCCAAAACGCAAAGCAAAGTCATCTCCGTACAGGCCATGAAGGCCCCTGGAGGGGTGGAAGGTAAAGGCTTCCACTATCCCTAACCTCGGCACGTGATGGGGTAGAGTGGTTAACTCTACGCCCGGCCACCTTTGCCCCCAGGAATTAACCTGGTACTCATTTTTGGTGTAGGCTGAGTGAACCTCAGGGCCATATGCACCTCCGGAAATGAAAATGTAGTTTCTTAAATTTTACGACTTCCTGATGGGGATTCGAACCCACGTCCATCCGAGGTAACCGAGCATGCCTTTACCGCCTCGGCCAGGCAGTCCCTAGTTCCAAAGACCACGAATTCAGACTCTGCAACGGTAGTAGGGGCACGAAAATGTTCATTTAGCACTTAATTCTTTCGTGACACATTTGATGTTTACCCGACAAAGTTAAAACTCCGCAATAGATCAATGACATTTTGTAGACCAAAATAGAACGTCAAAATTGTAGTCCAAAATAACAGAAGGGCTTAATGATTTACTTTCTTACTTATTATATAATGTATGTCTTAACCTTACTGGATTTGGTATCTGTATTTTCATTTTTTTTAAGTTTCCTGTTTAGTTTAATACTTTAATATTATAAAAATGTAGTTACTGTTTTCATAAATCTGCATTGTATTATAAGAAGACGCTGCATAAAGGGGCTTTTCAGTCTCAGTGGCATGTAAATCATGATCAATAAATTCAAATTCAAATTCAAGCTGCCTAAATGGCATGAAAAAAGGAAACGGCTGCATCTGGTAGCTGAAGCTATACGATGATGATATTATTAATGTTATATATATGCAAATAAGCTCATCAGGACTACGCAAATTCCTTAGAGGCGTACATTTGCCTTCCTTTGTTTTCATTCTTTTACGAGGTTGTTCCAGTCTTCTTTGACTTTTCCTCTTGGTTAACTTGGCATTTATGAATTTTAGATCTGAAGATTATCCTGTTCTGAACATCTGCTGGTGTAATTCCTGCCTGTTTCAAATCGGTTTTGATTTCGCCAATCCATTTCATTGTGTCTGTTTTAGCTTTACTCCTGTTTTCATAGAATTCGATTATTTGTTTGGTAAGTCTGTCTGGAAGCATTCTTTAATATGTCCACAGAATCTTAACCTGCGTTTTCTAATATCACTGTGGCCGAGCTTGATAGCTGCAGTCGCTTAAGTGCGGCAAGTATCCAGTATTCGGAAGATAGTGGGTTCGAACCCCACGGTCGGCAGGCCTGATGATTTTCCGTGGTTTCCCATTTTCACACCAGGCAAATGCTGGGGCTGTACCTTAATTAAGGCCACGGCCGCTTCCTTCCCAGTCCTAGACCTTTCCTGTCCCATCGTCGCCATAAGAACTTTCTGTGTCGGTGCGACGTAACGCAAAAAAAAAAAAAGTCACTGAATATTAGTGTAATGTTTGAATTCCTGTCTGCCTCTGAGTTGGTATTGTCCGTCGGCGACTCCTGGGCATTGAAATGTTGTTATGATTTTACGTTCCTTTTGCTCAACATTTTCAATGTCTGCTTTCCTATTCAAAATTAGCGTTTCTGACCAATGAAGGCATTCTGGTTGAATGACTGTATTGTATTATCTTAGTTTATTATTATTATTATTATTATTATTATTATTATTATTATTATTATTATTATTATTATTATTTAATTCGTTATGCCCAGGTAAGGAGCGCGTGTGAACTTATTTAACACAACGTTTCTTCCTGTCTTCCCAAAATCTCTTCATCCTTTTGCTGTACTTCCTTTTGCGTTCTTCTGTCCATCCCGTAGCTTGTCTGTTAGTTTGATCAGCAAATTCGTGTTTGTTTATGAGATTTCTGAATTTGTTTCTGTATTGCATGATTTCTTCATTTATACCAATTTCCTAAAGATTTTTGTTTATTTCTGAAAGCAGATGTGATTTTTTAGAGATACTGCGAGATTCAGTATTTTCTTTGTTACCCTATTGTTATCCATCTTGATCAGGTGACCATAGAATTTTAATATTTTTCTAACGGTATTTGTGATTTTTTACGTTACTCGATAGATTTCCTGTGATTTCCTTTTCATCCAAATACAATTTTCGCATTTAGGTCCTAGAATTTTCCTGAGAATTTTCCTCTCTTGTTTTTCGATGTTTTTTATTCGTGATCTGCCACAAGTTATCCGTGTTTCTGATTCGTAAAAGGTTTCTGGTTTCACAACTGTGTTGCATTGTCGTAATTTTGCGTTTTGGGGTATAGAGTTTTTGTTGTATCCGCTCCAGACAATTGTGTATGCTTTTTTGTAATTTTGTAATTCTTTCTTAGTTTGCTTGCTCATTTATCCCGTTTGATTGTATAATTTCGCCTATGTACTTGAATTTATCTACTTGGGCGATTTTCCCATATCTAGTGGTTCTAGGATGGTTGTTAAATCCTGATTTTGTACCTTCCATATACTTTGTTTTTCCATATGAAAATTGCAGATCTGTTTTTTGCCGCTGTTTCATGAAGTTTCCTCCGGACTGGAGTGGTTCTTGTTTGTTGTTGGAGAGGACTGCCAAGTCATCTGCAAAGGCGAGGCATTCAAGGAGAATTTTATTTTTTGAGAAGTCTACCACTATTGATCCCTTTAGTTTCATTTTTCCATTCTCGAATCACTATTTCCAGAAATAGATTGAATAGTAGTGATGATACCGGGCGAGTTGGCCGTGCGCGTAGAGGCGCGCGGCTGTGAGCTTGCATCCGGGAGATAGTAGGTTCGAATCCCACTATCGGCAGCCCTGAAGATGGTTTTCCGTGGTTTCCCATTTTCACACCAGGCAAATGCTGGGGCTGTACCTTAATTAAGGCCACGGCCGCTTCCTTCCAACTCCTAGGCCTTTCCTATCCCATCGTCGCCATAAGACCTATCTGTGTCGGTGCGACGTAAAGCCCCTAGCAAAAAAAAAGTAGTGATGATAATCCATCGCCTTGTCTGACCCCTATTATAATTCCGAATGGCTCTGAAATTTCTCGTAAAAATTTAACTTTCGCTGTTGTGCCTGTTGATCAATTCTCTTGTTTTTCTATCGACTTGAAATTCCTCAAGTTTGTTGAATAGAGTCTGTCTGTCTATTGAATATTGTTTAGGTTTAGGATTTGTTCTGGGCATTATTATTATTATTATTATTAGGCCTATTATTATTATTATTATTATTATTATTATTATTATTATTATTATTATTATTATTATTACATCACCATGTGAGTTTGAATATATTTTACTGGTTGCTTATCTCTTGGCTTGCATTTAGGGGATGATGGGTTTCAAAGCCATCGTTGAGAGGCCTAAAGGTGGTTTTCCGTGATTTCCCATATTTACAACAGAGAACTTTTGAGGCTATACCTTAAGGTCACGTCCGCTCCTTCCCAGTCCTAGCCCGCTTGCATTCCAGCATAGCTGAAAACTAAAATGTGTTAGTGAAACTTTGTAACAGATGGCAAGGAAAGGGTAATTAAATTATGTGGATTTTAAAACTGTGTATGAAATATGAGAAGCAATACTATTGTTGCAGTGTGGAACGGGCCAGACATTCACAGCCTGTATCTCAATGACATATCCACATTAGAGCTGGAGAAATAACTGTAATTATATAGCCATTAGAACGGTGTGGACACAATGTTTTTGTTTTCACTGACATGACATCTTCATATCTGATTCAAGAAAAGTAACTCACTCACACATTTAAAGCTCAGTTTTAGCTGCATTAAACGGAAGTATCACCGCAGTTCCCGCGGCTATGATCGCGATGTCAACAGCCACATAAAATGTATTGGAGGTATTGTAGCAATGTCCGCCATGTCAACAGTAAGGTAAAAATAGAACTGTCGTGGCCATGATCGTAATGGCATCAGTAGGGTAGAAGTGGAAGTATGGTATCTTGAGATCTTTTCCGTGTTGAGGTATAATTATTGGTTTTCTTTCTTTCACTGTTCTTTGGGGTTCCAGTATCTTCCTCAGCATCTTTCTTTCCGCAGTTTCTTATTTCTTAAGCAATCCTGTTTTTATAAGCTACATTATGTACAAAGCCTCCGGGCGGATCACTGTCCGGTAATGTCTGAGTTCTGTGTTGATCGAGATCTTATTGTAAGTGTTCGGCGCAACAACCCTGAAGGGCTATGGCCTACCTAGCTACCGCTGCTCAGCCCAAACGTCTGGAGATTCAGGTGTCATGTGGTCAGCAAGACGAATCCTCTCGGCCGTTATTCTTGGCTTTATAGACTGGGACCGCTATCTCACCGCCAAATAGCTCCTCAATTGTAATCACGTAAGCTGAGTGGACCTGGACCCAGCCCTCAGATCCTGGTAAAAATCCCTGACCTGGCAAGGAATCGAACCCGGGGCTTCCGGGTAAGAGGCAGGCACGCTACTCCTACACCATGGGGCACAGTGTCATATTTTCTCTCGTGTCGCTACCTCAACCATTCTGATCGTATCTCTAGTACCGGGACTGTAAGCACGAATGTGTATAGCTCATGCGGACATCACGTCAAAATATCATAAAATAGTTTGCAGCTGGGAAGGAGTCTAGATGTAGGTATTTTCAGTTGACTCCATGATGACTGTGTATGAAGAACGCCCACACTCTAGTTGTTGGGCTCCTGTAGCAGGGAGCGAGCGACTCCTGTATACCTGGCGACTCCCTCCAGAACCGTGCCCCTTCTTTTGTGCACTGCACAATATCGGAACTGTGTTTCTCAAACCGTGCGTATAAACGCTAATAAATAATAATAATAGCAGAGGGAGCAGTGTAGGCCAAATTACATGTTACAGAAAGTGGGTTTTTTCAATCACTTCCGTTTGTATCCAGCAGACCAGCCGTGAAATATACACACTGCTTCGCTGAAACTCGATCTGCTAGACCTTAAATTTCAAATTACAGGAAACGGAAGAAGTTGTTTAAACATAACATTGCTATTTTTTCAGTTCATTTGATATCATTACGGTACGCTTAGAACGGGATCTGGAAGTAGCAATCATTTCCGTTTGTCTCAAACGGACACCAGTGAATTTGATATTGGATTGACTTCACTTACTTCACTTATTTCTTTTAATTCCTAGGAGGAACATAGTGCCTGGACGAAACTTATCAACCTCTCTCCGTGTCTATGCTTCTCTTCCAGATGATCCCCGGTTTTCCTTTCTCCAACTGCCTTGCGAATTCCAGTTCAATAATTTCTTGCGGTCTTCTCAGGGTGTAGCCAATACACCTCCATTTTCTTATTATCTATTGTTCGAGACTTTGACTTATGGTCTCTGGAGATGGTGTTTGGCTATCATACTCTGATTGACCTATGCCCTACTCTTGGGGGACCACTGATTGATTACACATACAATTAACGAAAATTCTAGTACTTTGATTGATAATGGGAGCCACCAACAAATGTAACGATTAATGAGCGAGAATCTTGAATTCCTCAGGGTGAGGGGTAATAAGCTTACTACACAGCATAACCTGTAATAGGTTTTGGGAAAAGGATATTGTCGTTTGGTTCCAACCTAGAATTTGGGATTACCTGCTTTACCATGAAATAAAACAATTAACTGAACTTAATACTAAACAAGCTGTATTCTTAAAGAGTGAACTGGAAATCGCGAGACTTGCTGCGATACTGAAATTACAATATAAAAGCCTGAAATTAAAATGAATTGCAGCTCTAGCCATTAAATTTAAAGTACACTTGGCCGGACATTTGAAATCTTCGTACAGGAAATTTATCCCTCACTGGTTCACATTACCTTGTACTCTTCAAAAATGTTGTTGTGACAAGTTTCTTGGAACTGGCATCAGCTGTAGCTATCTCAGACCTGATTTCTTGATCTATCCTCTTATCAGTAACTCACTTTCACCAATGAAAAACCTCTCATTAGCATGGCTTATATATTAAAGCACACTGCTCAATTAGTTTCACACGTTGCCCACCGCATTGTTAGTCTCCATATCACAGACTCTACCTTCACCTGTCACAGAAACAACACAATTCGACTCGACTGAATATATACGGAACACATCACTGAAGGCTCTCCATCCATCTGAACAATCACTATGGGATGCAAGCTGTTTTATCGTCTCTCATTGTCACATGGTTCACCCCTAAAGGCATGGGTAAATCAGACCGTGATCTCATTCAAGCCAAGATTAAAAGTATTGCACCTTGTGTGCCAGTAGCCACGTGGAGAGTAAGACTGTATGGCTGTTCCTAAGATAAGACTTCCCTGAGAGCACTTCCTGGTTCAAAATGAACGCACTGACGTATGGGTAACCTGTGCAACACCTTAACCTTTATTTCACGTAATAAATTAACCTCTTACTCGTAGCAGCAAATCTCGCAGTATGCACATTCCATTCATCCTGACACACACATACATATGAGTAGTATAATTGGACAGTTCTGCGGCACCTCCGCCGCCGCACGCCTCCTCCTCCTCCGCCGCCGCCTCCGCCTCCGCCGCCGCCGCCCGCGGGAAATTTGAATTTTGGCGGGAAATTTGAATTTTGGCGCGAGATTTGAATTTGTAAACAAAGCCACGTGCTTTTTGACAGCTGTCATCGACAACAACGCATCGCTAACCTCACTGCTGCCATCTTGACGGGCCTAAACCTCACTAGTGCCAACTTAACCTAACTAGCGTGAGGTAAACAAAGCCACGTGTTTTTTGACAGCCACGTGCTTTTTGACAGACAACAACGCATCCACGTGCTTTTTGACAGACAACAACGCATCGCTAACCTCAGTACTGTCATCTTGACGGGCCTAAACCTCAGTAGTGCCAACTTAACCTAACTAGCGCGAGGTAAACAAAGCCACGTGCTTTTTGACAGCCACGTGCTTTTTGACAGATTTGTAAACAAAGCCACGTGCTTTTTGACAGACAACAACGCATCGCTAACCTCAGTACTGCCATCTTGACGGGCCTAAACCTCAGTAGTACCAACTTAACCTAACTAGCGTGTGGTAAACAAAGCCACGTGCTTTTTGACAGCCACGTGCTTTTTTGACAGCTGTCATCCGCCATCTTTAAACTACAGAGCACCGTGCTGCCCTCTTTCATCACCTGTCATCGGCAGTGCTGCCATCTTGACAGACCTAAACCTTAGTGCTACCAACTTAACCTCACTAGCTCGAGATAAACAAATCCACGTGCTTTTTGACAGCCACGTGCATTTTTGATAGCTGTCATCCGCCATCTTTAATCTATAGAGCACAGTGCTGCCCTCTTTAGCTACTTACCTTTGAAATGTGGTGGCGGATAATTTGAAAAATGCTTTTCGACAAGCAGCCATCTTTAATCCAGAGAGAACAGTGCTGCCCTCTATGTGGTGGCGGCAAATTGAAAAATTCCACGTGCTCTTGTTTGGAAACAAACTCACGTGCTTTTTCGACAGCTACCATCCGCCATCTTTAATCTATAGAGCACAGTGCTGCCCTCTTTAGCTACTTACCTTTGAAATGTGGTGGCGACAAATTCCACGTGCTCTTGTTTAGTAAACAAACTCACGTGCTTTTTTGTCAGCTGTCATCCGCCATCTTTAATCCAGAGAGCACAGTGCTGCCCTCTTTATCGTAGTAGATGTAAATTCGTCACAGCTGTCATCCGCAGTGCTGCCATCTTAACGGGCTTAAACCTTAGTGCTACCAACTTAACCTTACTAGCGCGAGATAAACAAATCTACGTGCTTTTTGACAGCTGTCATCCACCATCTTTAATCTATAGAGCACAGTGGTGCCCTCTTTAGCTACTTACCTTTGAAATGTGGTGGCGGATAATTTGAAAAATGCTTTTTGATAGCAGCCATCTTTGAGCACCGTGCTACCCTCTTTTGTGGTGGCAGGCAATTCCACGTGACAGCAGCCATCTTTAATCATGAGAGCACCGTGCTGCCCTCTATGTGGTGGCGGCAAATTCTACATGCTCTTGTTTGGAAACAAACTCACGTGCTTTTTTCTGACAGCTGTCATCCGCCATCTTGCATCACAAACCTCAGTGCTGCGCTCTTTAGCTAGATACCTTTGAAATGTGGTGGCGGCAATTTGAAAAAAATCTATGTGCTCTTGTTTAGTAAACAAAGCCACGTGCTTTTTATGACAGCTATCATCCACCATCTTTAATCAATAGAGCACGGTGCTGCTATCATGCAGGCAATTTCATCACCTGTCATCCGCCATCTTTTAATGAACAGAGCACCGTGCTGCTCTCTGTAGTAGCGGGCAATTTGAAAAGTTCTGTTAGCTGTCATCCGCCATCTTTAATCAAGAGAGCACCGTGCTGCCATCTATGTGGTGGCGGCAAATTCTACGTGCTACGCGCAGCTGTCATCCACCATCTTACATCGTAAACCTCAGTGCTACACTCTATGTGGTGGCGGGTAATTTAAAAAGAAAAATTCTACATCAGTCCTCTCTCGACGCTAATTGCACAAGATGGTGACTATACATGACTCCTTAAAGGTGCTTATGCAAGATGATCGCTATACATAGACGCCCTTGGGATGCTTGCGCAAGATGGCGGTTATACAAGGCTCCTTATGAGGGATGCTTGCGCGAGATGGTGGTTGCTCTTATGAGGCGGCTTAAGGATCCATGACTAGAGACGCCCTAAGGATGCTTGCGCAAGATGGCGGATGCAAGATGGCGGCTATACATAGCTCTTTATGAGACAGCCAGTACTCGATACAACATGTGATCAGAACATTGATTGATGTGTTCAGAACACTGTACTCGATACAACATGTGATTAAAACATTGTGTGGTGTGTTCAGAACACTACATAAGTAGAATCGAACGCTGTATTAGGGGATACCTTTGTTTAGATTGAAACATAACAAGACTAGAATTGAACACTGCACATTGATTGATTGATGTGTTCAGAACACAAAATAAGTAGAATCGAACACTGTACTCGATGTCGTTAACTTCAACATGTGATTAAAACATTGTCTGGTGTGTTCAGAACACTACATAAGTAGAATCGAACGCTGTACAACATGTTAGGGGATACCTTTGTTTAGATTGAAACATAACAAGACTAGAATTGAACACTGCACTCGATGTCGTTACATGCGATCAGAACAATGATTGATGTGTTCAGATCACGAAACAAGTAGAACCGAACACTGTACAACATGTTAGGGGATACCTTTGTTCTAAGAAGATCAGCTTGAAACATAACAAGACTAGAATTGAACACTGCACTCGATACAACATGTAATCAGAACATTGATTGATGCGTTCAGATCACGAAACAAGTAGAACCGAACACTGTACAACATGATAGGGGATACCTTTGTTTAGATTGAAACTAACAAGACTAACATTTCAAATGATTTGCTTAGTACGAAAATAAAAAAATCTATACCGCGTAGCTAACTCGTTCATCACACTGCTAAGACGCTTAGTAATTGTGAATACACTCATACGAAAATCAAGAAAGCACACTGCGTAGCCAACTCGCTCGGCTCACTCGCTTAGTAATTGCAACACACACGGATAAGAATGTTCCGAGATACTTACATGTTTTTTAAGGGGGGTGAAAGATCATAAATTATATGTACACATGTTGTCTCCTCCAAGTTGTAAGATGAAATAGACGCAGTACTGCGAGTTTCCGCTCTAGCTGGCGAACGGAAGTAGCATGATATCTCAGCAAAAAATAAAAATACGCGTGAGCTTGCAAGTCAGACACAATGATGGATACCGCGATTCAAATCCTGGTAACTTATGCCGTCGGGAAGGGTATCCGGCGAGCATCTAGCTGTAAATCCCCGATTCTCGACAGATTCTTAATCCCAGTTCTTTGACGTCAGGAAGGGCAACCGGTCGAAAACAATAGTGTATGATGTAAGAGGTTAGATACTACCAGTTTTGTGTCAGGAAGGACAACTAGTCTTAAAACAAAACAGATTCTTAATCCGAGTTCTTTGACGTCAGGAAGGGCAACCGGTCGTAAACTATAGTGTATGATGTAAGAGGCTAGATACTGCCAGTTTTGCGTCAGGAAGGGCAACTCAACAAATTCTTGCGATTTAAAATCTTGGTCAGGAAGGGCATCCGGCTGTAGTGATACAGCGATTTACAATCTAGCTGTAAAACCCCCGATTCTCGACAGATTCTTAATCCGAGTTCTTTGACGTAAGGAAGGGCAACCGGTCGAAAACAATAGTGTATGATGTAAGAGGTTAGATACTACCAGTTTTGCGTCAGGAAGGGCAACTAGTCTTAAAACAAAACAAATTCTTAATCCGAGTTCTTTGTCGTCATAAAGGGCAACCGGTCGAAAACTATAGTGTATGATGTAAGAGGTTAGATACTGCCAGTTTTGCGTCAGGAAGGGCAACTCAACAAATTCTTGCGATTTAAAATCCTAGTCAGGAAGGGCAGCCGGTCGTAAAACTATGGTGTGAGGCGGGGTGTGCAAAAAAGCCAGCATTAAGTAAGGGCTGTTGATAGGAGGCGTTAAACCATGTGCATGCTCCTTCACCAGGAGAAGCCTACATGCCGGTACCGTGCAGGTTCTTTCGATAGGAGTAGGCACTGTGTGTGTTTTAACCTCTCCGTACAATCATGATATTTTACGTTAGGAACTTACATAGGCTAAATGCTACACATTCCGTGGCAGAGCCGGGAATCGAACTCGGACCTCCGAGGGTAGCAGCTAATCACACTAACTACTGCACTACAGAGGAGGACTATTTCAGAATATTTTACAACCTTAATTAGTACTGTGTTTTAAGAGCTTACATGCTACTCAGCTAAGAAGACGTTCGCGAGTTACAAGCCGCTTATCAGCATGCAGTGTCCTCGTTCAAGGCCGAGCCGGAAGATACGTGTACAATTTCAGCTAACACACGCATTCCGCTGCTCGCTCTGCGCTGATACGACTTCATGGACAGTAGAACAAACCTATAGCCTACAGTATGCATGCCTCTCACCCGGTAGTCTCGGGTTCGATTCTCTTGGGAATAAAAATGTGTTTAAATCGCAAGAATTTGTTGAGTTGTCCTTCCTGACACAAAACTAGCAGTATCTAACCTCATACACTATAGTTTTCAACCGGTTGCCCTTCCTGACAACTCGGATTAAGAATCTGTTTTGTTTTAAGACTAGTTGTCCTTCCTGATGCAAAATTGGCAGTATCTAAGCTCTTACATCATACGCTATTGTTTTCGACCGGTTGCCCTTCCTGACAACTCGGATTTAGAATCTGTCGAGAATCGGGGGTTTTACAGCTAGATTTTAAATCGCAGTATCACGAACTATTGTTTTACTGCTGGATGCCCTTCCTGACTAAGATTTTAAATCGCAAGAATTTGTTTTAAGACTCAAGTCTTGTTATGTTTCTTTCGTAATCTGCAAGTCTAAACATGCATATCGCTGCACACTCTTGCCTTCACGATGCGTGTTCGATAATTGTTTTCAACTAGTTGCCCTTCCTGACGTCAAAGAACTCGGATTAAGAATCTGTCGAGAATCGGGGGATATACAGCTAGATGCACTTCTTAGATTTTAAATCACGAACTATTGTTTTACTGCTGGATGCCCTTCCTGACTAAGATTTTAAATCGCAAGAATTTGTTTTAAGACTCAAGTCTTGTTATGTTTCTTTCGTAATCTGCAAGTCTAAACAAGCATATCGCTGCACACTCTTGCCTTCGCGATGCGTGTTCGATAATTGTTTTCAACCGGTTGCCATTCCTGACGTCAAAGAACACGGATTAAGAATCTGTCGAGAATCGGGGGTTTTACAGCTAGATTTTAAATCGCAGTATCACGAACTATTGTTTTACTGCTGGATGCCCTTCCTGACTAAGATTTTAAATCGCAAGAATTTGTTTTAAGACTCAAGTCTTGTTATGTTTCTTTCGTAATCTGCAAGTCTAAACAAGCATATCGCTGTACACTCTTGCCTTCACGATGCGTGTTCGATAATTGTTTTCAACCGGTTGCCCTTCCTGACGTCAAAGAACTCGGATTAAGAATCTGTCGAGAATCGGGGGATATACAGCTAGATTTTAAATCGCAGTATCACGAACTATTGTTTTACTGCTGGATGCCCTTCCTGACTAAGATTTTAAATCGCAAGAATTTGTTTTAAGACTCAAGTCTTGTTATGTTTCTTTCGTAATCTGCAAGTCTAAACAAGCATATCGCTGCACACTCTTGCCTTCGCGATGCGTGTTCGATAATTGTTTTCAACCGGTTGCCCTTCCTGACGTCAAAGAACTGGGATTAAGAATCTGTCGAGAATCGGGGATTTACAGCTAGATGCTCGCCGGATACCCTTCCCGACGGCATAAGTTACCAGGATTTGAATCGCGGTATCCATCATTGTGTCTGACTTGCAAGCTCACGCGTATTTTTATTTTTTGCTGAGATATCATGCTACTTCCGTTCGCCAGCTAGAGCGGAAACTCGCAGTACTGCGTCTATTTCATCTTACAACTTGGAGGAGACAACATGTGTACATATAATTTATGATCTTTCACCCCCTTTAAAAAACATGTAAGTATCTCGGAACATTCTTATCCGTGTGTGTTGCAATTACTAAGCGAGTGAGCCGAGCGAGTTGGCCACGCAGTGTGCTTTCTTGATTTTCGTATGAGTGTATTCACAATTACTAAGCGTCTTAGCAGTGTGATGAACGAGTTAGCTACGCGGTATAGATTTTTTATTTTCGTACTAAGCAAATCATTTGAAGTGTTAGTCTTGTTAGTTTCAATCTAAACAAAGGTATCCCCTAACATGTTGTACAGTGTTCGGTTCTACTTGTTTCGTGATCTGAACGCATCAATCAATGTTCTGATTACATGTTGTATCGAGTGCAGTGTTCAATTCTAGTCTTGTTATGTTTCAAGCTGATCTTCTTAGAACAAAGGTATCCCCTAACATGTTGTACAGTGTTCGGTTCTACTTGTTTCGTGATCTGAACACATCAATCATTGTTCTGATCGCATGTAACGACATCGAGTGCAGTGTTCAATTCTAGTCTTGTTATGTTTCAATCTAAACAAAGGTATCCCCTAACATGTTGTACAGCGTTCGATTCTACTTATGTAGTGTTCTGAACACACCAGACAATGTTTTAATCACATGTTGAAGTTAACGACATCGAGTACAGTGTTCGATTCTACTTATTTTGTGTTCTGAACACATCAATCAATCAATGTGCAGTGTTCAATTCTAGTCTTGTTATGTTTCAATCTAAACAAAGGTATCCCCTAATACAGCGTTCGATTCTACTTATGTAGTGTTCTGAACACACCACACAATGTTTTAATCACATGTTGTATCGAGTACAGTGTTCTGAACACATCAATCAATGTTCTGATCACATGTTGTATCGAGTACTGGCTGTCTCATAAGGAGCTATGTATAGCCGCCATCTTGCATCCGCCATCTTGCGCAAGCATCCTTAGGGCGTCTCTAGTCATGGATCCTTAAGCCGCCTCATAAGAGCAACCACCATCTCGCGCAAGCATCCCTCATAAGGAGCCTTGTATAACCGCCATCTTGCGCAAGCATCCCAAGGGCGTCTATGTATAGCGATCATCTTGCATAAGCACCTTTAAGGAGTCATGTATAGTCACCATCTTGTGCAATTAGCGTCGAGAGAGGACTGATGTAGAATTTTTCTTTTTAAATTATCCGCCATCACATAGAGTGTAGCACTGAGGTTTGCGATGTAAGATGGTGGATGACAGCTGCGCGTAGCACGTAGAATTTGCCGCCACCACATAGATGGCAGCACGGTGCTCTCTTGATTAAAGATGGCGGATGACAGCTAACAGAACTTTTCAAATTGCCCGCTACTACAGAGAGCAGCACGGTGCTCTGTTCATTAAACGATGGCGGATGACAGGTGATGAAATTGCCTGCATGATAGCAGCACCGTGCTCTATTGATTAAAGATGGTGGATGATAGCTGTCATAAAAAGCACGTGGCTTTGTTTACTAAACAAGAGCACATAGATTTTTTTCAAATTGCCGCCACCACATTTCAAAGGTATCTAGCTAAAGAGCGCAGCACTGAGGTTTGTGATGCAAGATGGCGGATGACAGCTGTCAGAAAAAAGCACGTGAGTTTGTTTCCAAACAAGAGCATGTAGAATTTGCCGCCACCACATAGAGGGCAGCACGGTGCTCTCATGATTAAAGATGGCTGCTGTCACGTGGAATTGCCTGCCACCACAAAAGAGGGTAGCACGGTGCTCAAAGATGGCTGCTATCAAAAAGCATTTTTCAAATTATCCGCCACCACATTTCAAAGGTAAGTAGCTAAAGAGGGCACCACTGTGCTCTATAGATTAAAGATGGTGGATGACAGCTGTCAAAAAGCACGTAGATTTGTTTATCTCGCGCTAGGAAGGTTAAGTTGGTAGCACTAAGGTTTAAGCCCGTTAAGATGGCAGCACTGCGGATGACAGCTGTGACGAATTTACATCTACTACGATAAAGAGGGCAGCACTGTGCTCTCTGGATTAAAGATGGCGGATGACAGCTGACAAAAAAGCACGTGAGTTTGTTTACTAAACAAGAGCACGTGGAATTTGTCGCCACCACATTTCAAAGGTAAGTAGCTAAAGAGGGCAGCACTGTGCTCTATAGATTAAAGATGGCGGATGGTAGCTGTCGAAAAAGCACGTGAGTTTGTTTCCAAACAAGAGCACGTGGAATTTTTCAATTTGCCGCCACCACATAGAGGGCAGCACTGTTCTCTCTGGATTAAAGATGGCTGCTTGTCGAAAAGCATTTTTCAAATTATCCGCCACCACATTTCAAAGGTAAGTAGCTAAAGAGGGCAGCACTGTGCTCTATAGATTAAAGATGGCGGATGACAGCTATCAAAAAAGCACGTGGCTGTCAAAAAGCACGTGGATTTGTTTATCTCGAGCTAGTGAGGTTAAGTTGGTAGCACTAAGGTTTAGGTCTGTCAAGATGGCAGCACTGCCGATGACAGGTGATGAAAGAGGGCAGCACGGTGCTCTGTAGTTTAAAGATGGCGGATGACAGCTGTCAAAAAAGCACGTGGCTGTCAAAAAGCACGTGGCTTTGTTTACCACACGCTAGTTAGGTTAAGTTGGTACTACTGAGGTTTAGGCCCGTCAAGATGGCAGTACTGAGGTTAGCGATGCGTTGTTGTCTGTCAAAAAGCACGTGGCTTTGTTTACAAATCTGTCAAAAAGCACGTGGCTGTCAAAAAGCACGTGGCTTTGTTTACCTCGCGCTAGTTAGGTTAAGTTGGCACTACTGAGGTTTAGGCCCGTCAAGATGGCAGTACTGAGGTTAGCGATGCGTTGTTGTCTGTCAAAAAGCACGTGGATGCGTTGTTGTCTGTCAAAAAGCACGTGGCTGTCAAAAAACACGTGGCTTTGTTTACCTCACGCTAGTTAGGTTAAGTTGGCACTAGTGAGGTTTAGGCCCGTCAAGATGGCAGCAGTGAGGTTAGCGATGCGTTGTTGTCGATGACAGCTGTCAAAAAGCACGTGGCTTTGTTTACAAATTCAAATCTCGCGCCAAAATTCAAATTTCCCGCCAAAATTCAAATTTCCCGCGGGCGGCGGCGGCGGAGGCGGAGGCGGCGGCGGAGGAGGAGGAGGCGTGCGGCGGCGGAGGTGCCGCAGAACTGTCCAATTATACTACTCATATGGTACATACTAGATGAAATGAAGTGGAGCGAGCGATAAATAATTAAATACCAGAGAAATCAGATGATGGAACTGAATATAAAAAACAATAATATATGCTGAGGAATGTTTGTAACGGGATTTGAACCTTTACAATACCCCAGGATAGGATTTATGGACGTCTGTAGCTTTGTGGTAATGTCTTTGGTTACTTTCCAGGTCTCACTTCCATACAGTAAATCAGATCTAACATTTAAGTTGTTTTAATGCGAATTGGTCGTAACTGTGCAAAAGCTCCTTTGGCTTCATTTATATGACTCACCGCTCCTCTAGAAGCACCTCTATGTTGGCTAACAATGCTTCCTGAATCCCTCTACCCTTTGTATATCACTTCCACCTAGTGTGAAGCAAGGATTGTTATGATAGTTGATATGGGATTACAGTATGAATAACTTTATTTTCAAGAAATAACACACCCTCGATCACTGGCCACTTAATATTGAAAAGCATTTTTTTTTCTATTTGTTTTACGTCGCACCGACACAGATAGGTCTTATAGCGACGATAGGACAGGAAAGGAATGGGAAGGAACCGGCCGTGGCCTTAAGTAAGGTACAGCCCCACCATTTGCCTGGTGTGAAAATGCGAAACCACGGAAAACCATCTTCAGGGCTGCCGACAGTGGAATTCGAACCCACTATATCCCGGATGCGAGCTCACAGCTGCCCGCCCCTAACCGCACGGCCAACTCACCCGGTATTAAAAAGCTTCAACGGAAGGAACAGACCAATGACACATTAAGAGTCTGTTTGTTAAGTCTTCAGCTCGAAGGTTGGTTGGATTATCAAACAGCATCACCAGATGTTACACAGTTGTATGGAAACCGCAAAACCTGATGGCGGTGCTGTATGGTGAAGAGTGAAGTAGTTTGCCGTTGCTTTCCTCACTAGGCCAGAAAGTACCATTATAGCACGAGTAGCACCACACACACCCTGTGGGTAGTGGTATCCCCTGCGTGTGATATTAGGTATCTAAAAGGGCCCCTAGGGGTTCTCAACTTGGGAGCGAGGATTGGCGACCATGCTTCCACTTACTTGTGCCGGGCTCCTTTCTTTCATCCATCCTATCCGACCTCTCTTTGCCAACTCTTACTCTTTTCCGACTCCGACGCTATTAGGTTCCCAGGGCTAGGGAGTCTTTCATTTTCAAGCGGTTATTGGCCCTTGTCTTCTTTGGCCGATATCTTCATTTTTCAAGTGTCGGATCGATTCCATTTTTCTCTCTGATTAGTGTTATATAGAGCATGGTTGTCTAGTTGTACTTCCTCTTACCACCACCACCACCACCACTTTCCTGATGCCAACCCTATGTGGAGGGATGTAATCACTATTGCGTGTTTCTGTGGTGTGTTGTCTGATTGTTGGCAGAAACACAAATACTCAGTCCCCGAGCCTGGGGAATTAATTAGATGCGATTAAAATCCCCGATCTGCCCGGGAACAGTCAGGGATCCTCTGAACTGAAGACCTCAAGGCTAAATTGTTAGATTATTTAAGACATTTAAGATACGCAGGACCCAATGCACAGCTTAAACAAAAGTTAATGTTAAAAAGGAAATTACCGTTAATTAAAAAGTTCGATTTAAATCAAGAAATCTGATCTATTTGGCTTTTAGAAGAAAAGCCACTTCACTTAAGCAACCCTGGATAAAGTCCTGAAGGAAGGCTTAGTGATTGAGCAGCATGTTTGAAACATCACTTTAGCCAGTGAGCTAGGAGCCTGTAGCAGATCAATTTGTACCTACGCACTTTTGTTTTTGTTGCCGTGAGACGGGGATAAACAGCCGAGCTATAATGGCTACAGAACACACGGGACCCATCAGTCTCCTACTGGGGGTGCGCAGGGTTTGAACACAAATAAATAGCTTACTCTCCCTTCTAGTCTCCAAGTTGAGCAGAAACAGCATTTCTCACTACGAATTACGGTACACTCATACGCAGAACATCTGAAGAAAACTGCAGTGAAATAATATCCTGCAAAAGTTCTGTGCTGTCATTTGACACTCACCAGCTTCCACATAGCGGCCTTCAGGTATTAGCCCAGTAGTACTCTTAGTTCTGGTCAAACGGCAGGCACGATATGTCGGGGATAATTAGAGCTATCTTGTAGCTACCTGCCTCCGCTCCTCTCTCCTACAGCTTGTCTTCGACAGTCGAAATTACTGTCTATAAAGTAGCTAGAAATTAATATTAATATTAACACTCTCCACGTTTTATACGGCATTCGAAACAGGCGTTGTAGTACAGTATTTGGTCATCCGCAACGTAGGCTACGAGCTGACACGCGGAGAGTAAGAAGACATTTTGCAGTTATACCTTTAATTTTATAATTTTTGGTATATGTTCTTCTAATAAGATCTAGTTGAGCAAGTCTGTATAGATCTGGAGTACAGTATTTCCTTACAAACCGTACTTGTAGCTGGGAGTTGGACTTGATGCGAAAGCTACATACAACTATCCGAAACGTATCACCATAAACAGCATCTATGAATTCTGCAGGCTTTTGGCACGCATTCTAGTGATTAGAAATTCTACCTGCCAGTCAACATTCTGTTGCTAAAAATATTTTCAACGAACAAGGCTCATTCTTTTCAATGAAAGGAGTATTTTTCACTGAAGAGTTCAGCTAAGATGGTCATCAATGCATTGTTCTTGTAACCCATTAACTGGTACCAGTCGACGGCAATAGAAGCCAGGATGTACGTACTTCGACATCATACAGTTGTGTACCTGCATTATTATGGCGAATATGTGGCGACTTCGGTGATAGAAACGTATTTTTCTTTTAAAAAATACAAAAATCGTGGTTATGAGAGGTTCACTGTTTTCTTGTTGTAAAGAAGACATAACAATCTACAACTAGTGCCAATTTCAGCTGTTGATCCTTGTCGTTTCTCAATATCGCTGTGAATGACAGAAAGAACCAGAGATTTTATAGGTATACATGATCATCTGCGAATCCATTAAGACAGTGGTCACGAAATGTGGTTTTGCGAGACGTGCCCCTGAACTCAAACAAGTCGTACCGCTCCTCGCTTAGCTTTGAAGAGGTATTAGCAGCGGATTTATTCCGTTATCCAGTGCTGTGTAGAGATTACACTATCTTCTGTTTCAAAAGTAGAAAAAAGTCCACGAAAAATACAGTTATTGGAAGTAAGACCGAACTCCCAATTGAATGTCGCTGACTTGGAAAACGACACCTGAGTAAAATAGCAAGTATAGACATTGAATTGGTTCAGATATTTAAAAAATATTGACCCCTCTAAAGACCCAATTCTCATGTTTAAAAAAATGAACATCCCAAAATCGCGAAGAAGAACCTGTTTGGCAGTTATCAGCCTTCACGCATAATTAACTGTTGCTACTTTTAGGGTAATTCCTAATTCTAAACATCCTTCTGAGATAAGACACATGTTACAGTGAGAAACTGACTACAATAAGGAATTAAATGGGAAAAAAAAGAAACCTTCAAGATAAGGTAATATACTGTAGGTGAAACGAATATAGGACCAATACTAAACAGACTTTAATCCCTTCCATCTCTTGTTATTTCTTTGTTGGGAGCACCGACAGTGTCCACCTCTGCGTTTTCACTCACTGTGAGAACGAACGCCACCTTAGGGGGTAGTATTTGCAGTTCGTCATGAATTTGTGAAGTTTTCCGACTATTTCATTAAGATCCTGTTGCGCTCCTGACAATAGGACAGATAGAAACTTGCTTCAGCTCTTCCACTTGTTCCCACCGCCGAAAACCTCAGCTAGATCGAACTGTTTCACGGACGGCTGTTCGCTGTAAACATCGGCAGTAAGCACTCACTAAAAATATCATTATAAAAATTAACACGTAAAATGTGTATACTTCACGTGTAATTTAAAGCTGCGGAAAGAAGCGAAGAATGCCGTACTGCGAAGTCGTCCTCACTGTGGTGGGATACTCCAGAGTTGTGCGCCTGGAGGTCTGGATAGGTCTGGATTAGACTATCGGTAGTATAACCAACTTAACAACTTCGAAGTCGTCAAATGCTAAAATACTACAGTGGATGCCTATTAACGCTATTACTCCCGTAACAACGAAGTTTGAATTGAAAAGACGACGTCAGGGGTGTCCGTGCTTGCTGATACATTTTTATTCGAATATCGACAGCAGAAAATATCATTTTAAGAGCGCCAGATTGACAGTCTGCTGTGGATACGGGAGGTGGTGGGGTAATGCGAGGCGAATGCGGCTACCTACTAGAACATGGCACTCGACGACGAGTAATAAGGAAAGCAGAAGCAGGCGAAGGATGTGATGGTTACGCTTCTTGTTTAATTAATGATTTCAAGGTAAGGGATGTACAAGCAGATGGAATCACCCCTGTGGGAGGGGTCGCTAGAATGACATTCACAGTAGCCCCTGCCTGTCGTAAGAGGTGACTAAATGAACTCAAGGGATTCTGTACGTGGGAAAGTGGGTTAGAGACCACGCGGCCCTTAGCTGAGTCCTGACATTACTTCCACTTACTTGCGCCAGGATCCTCACTTTTATCTTCCCTATCCGACCTTCCTTGGCCAACTCTTGTTCTTTTCCGACAGTGCCGTGGTCTAGAGAGTGGCCCTTGTCTTTGTTTGGCCGATACATTCATTTTTCGAAGTGTCGGAACCCCTTCCATTTTACCCTCGAATTAGTGTTAATAGAGGATGGTTGCCTAGTTGTACTTCTTCTTACTATAATAATCACCACCATCATCAGAGCCGTATTTAGGCATGGGCCTTGCGGGCCCAGGACCAGGGCAGCAACAATGAAAAGCTCCAACAGTTTGAAAACGAGTTTTTCATAGTATTCTAAAGCGAAACGACATGAATAACGTAATTTTCATTCCGATTATCTAAAAGCTGTCGGTTATAATATTATGTCACCACATAGTTGAACCGCCTTTGCTGGCAGGACCTAGTGTTTACAGTGCACTATGTCTTCTGGTATAGCCTAGACCAATTTTCTTACTTTCACAGACCTGCCTCTGTCTTATCCTTGGCTTTGACAATATGAAAGTGACTGAGGTATGGGCCATTCCTTATGCAGCCAGTCCCTGCTAAGAATGGTGTGAAAATGTTGCTCATAGGGTCGGTTGGTGCATGCATTTCAGTGGGCTTGGCAGACTAATATGTAATAGCAACTCTGGCTCGGTGAGGAAAGCAACGGGAAACTACCTCACTCCTCATTTCCCTAGTACGCCTCTTCAGTGATGCCTAGGCCATCTATGACAGCTGATGGCAGAGCTGTTGAGGATCCCACCAGCGGCATCGCTGACGGACTGAACATACATACATAGTTGAAACACAGCCCCCTCGGTTCTGCGTACGGGTGTCAAGATGAGTTCGGGCTGCATCTTAGTTAACCAGGCGGTGAATCAACGCCACCTAAAGACAACCGCGTGCTCCTTGTAAACGTTTTGGGGGAACATCCCAATCTCCTACAACTCACTTCAGTGACTGGAAGCATGCAAATCAGCGGTTAACAGAAAATGATAATTTCCACTCTCATCGTGATTATGTGTTAATGTTTAAAAAACGGGGTAGCGAATTGTGCTGAGTTGACAGGCGTCTGCTCTTTCAGTTGTATTATTATTATTATTATTATTATTATTATTATTATTATTATTTAAAGTTATTAATGTTTGATATTTTAGCTTGGAGGCATTCTACTCAATTAGTTTATTCATTATATAAAAATAATAGTAATTGCAATTTTGTCTCAAGTTTAAGGATGGGGCGCCAAATTATTTGGCCCAGAGGCGTTTGCAGTGGGTAAATGTATGTGTTAAGTCCACCTCGCTTAGGAAAGGTAAAGTGGACTAGGATTCCGCAGGGAACTGGTTAGTTCTATGTCTTCGATTTTGTCTCTTGTAAACCTTTCAGTTCCAGTTCACCTGTAGATTGGTTGTCGGTCTTCCTTCAAGAGGATTCTAAACTCTTAAGTAAACGGTGTAAAGGGCGGAGAATTGTGACGAAAATATATGTTGCACTCTCGAAAACTGTATCGCATGACCCCTTATCTTGACAGTAACAACTTGCTAACGATGTTCGTAACAATAAACAAAAACCCAATCAATGTTGTCTGAAATGGGCGTAAAGAATACGGTGACTTATCCATGAATGGCTGGTTGCTGATGTAGATTAGAGTCTTCGAAGCAAGGACTTAACGAACCAGAACCAGGACGACCCAGCCAGGCGCACCCTTGACACATGAAGGGAATGTTCTCTAATGAGCTCATATCGGAGCGCACGATCGAACAGCTTCTTTATTGTTTAGAACCGGCAACCACTTCACTACTTCTCAGTCGGTGTCGCTACCACAGGCCTATTGGAAGACAGCCTCGTTTCAGTTGAGTAATAAAAATAATTGTTACGGAGAAGGTGCGGGTGTTGAATGGCTCGAACTACGATATCAGAAATTGAATTTAAACTTTAACAAACGTTATATTTCTCTTTAAATCACAAACTTAACAAATCTTTCACTCAGTGAAATAGTGAGGTTACAGGTACAGATAGCAATCTTGAAACAAGACTTGGAAAATCCAAGATTAGTGACTTTTTACAGATTTGGGGTTTCAAGCACTTAGTTTACAAATTCTGTGATACCGGATCCAATTTACAAACTTGCGAAATCTCAATGCTTAGACAAGGACGGAAATATCCCCATTTAAGAGCACTTGTTCCAATATTTACAATAGTTAGCATTCCAGAGGCATTCCTCAATATAATAAAAAACTCTCTCAGTTTCAAACAGCCTACTCGAGGCAACATTGCATCAAAAGGTTACAATCTCTAGCCTCTCAAGGCACGATTTACGAGGGAAATAGTTTTACACAGGGGTATCTAGTACCCAACCTACTGGGCCATCGTGAAAAAAAAGAACAGGTTACATTACTGGCCCGAATACAAAATGAATGGAGGCGTACACTTGCACTCCTAAATGAAGAACAAAATTCTAACGGGCCTCTCAACCCAGTGATACAAGGGTTAATCCCAAGCTACTGAGGTGACTCGAACGAAAGTTACTTTAAGGTATTACAG
Organism: Anabrus simplex; assembly: GCF_040414725.1. Classification (NCBI taxonomy): domain Eukaryota; kingdom Metazoa; phylum Arthropoda; class Insecta; order Orthoptera; family Tettigoniidae; genus Anabrus; species Anabrus simplex. The sequence continues at coordinate 9,366,286 of NC_090275.1, read as the reverse complement.
AAAAGAAGAAAAACAGTCACAAAATCGTAGTCACCTCGCAACAAGTTGAAGGGGAACTCGAGAGGGTAAGGCACTCTTTATCCCCGAATTACAGTTAAAGATTTTATGAAATTTTTACATTAGCTGAACGAAAATTTACATTTTAGAAGAGGCTGGTTACATAGTTAGAAATTCGGACCTTCCCCTCGGATAAATTTGCGGAGACAGCAAGAGAGATAGAATTTACGTGTCTATTACCTCGCTGTTGTTCTGCCTGCCGAAGAATGAGGCGCCCCGCCTCCTGCCTTAACACACACACTCAGAAAGACGACGATCAATAGACAAGATAGCCAGAAAAGCCTCAGCTTATATACCCGAAGGGGAGGTTGGAGAGGATTCTGAACTAGTCCGGGGACACACCCTCTCAATTTTATTGGACAATTCAAACAGCGACAAGAAGCCTGTGATAGGCTGAAAAATAATTACAGAAATTTTTAATTGGCCAGATTCAAAACTGTCGGAAAGAAAAAAAAGTGTCTCCAACCCGAAAATAAATGAACATTGATTCAGTTATGAAAACCTAAAAACACAAAACTTCTTTGAATTATAAGTTCTTCCACCTTGCACCAGAGTGCATGACCAGAGTTTTTGAAATGACATCTATTGAGGAAAGTTTAAACTTCTTGAAGTAAACAAACAAAAAGCAAATAAATCCAGTCAGTTTAGGCAACTTCACAATAACACATTACTTAATACTTCAGTAGTGACATCTTCTGATTAAAGTTCCAACTTCATGTAGTAGCAGTTTCACGTTTGCTTTTTTTTTTTTTGCTAATTGCTTTACGTCGCACCGACACAGATACGTCTTATGGTGACGATGGGATAGGAAAGGCCTAGGAAGTGGAAGAAAGCGGCCGTGGCCGTAATTAAGGTACAGCCCCGGCATTTGCCTGATGTGAAAATGGGAAACCACGGAAAACCATCTTCAGGGCTGCCGACAGTGGGACTCGAACCCACTATCTCCCGATTACTGGATACTGGCCGCACTTAAGCGACTGCAGCTGTCGAGCTCGGTGGTTCACGTTTCGTTAGATAGATAGAGTTCTTTAAGGCGCATCTTTTGAATGTGTGGAGTTGAGGTGTACCACCCGGTACAATAATAATAATAATAATAATAATAATAATAATAATAATAATAATAATAATAATAATAATAATATATTAATATTTGAATAATTATATTATTATTATTATTATTATTATTATTATTATTATTATTATTATTATTATTATTATTATTATTATTATTATTATTATTATTATTATTATTGTACCGGCTGGTACACCTCTACGCCGCACATTTGAATTTTCCGCCGTAAAGTACTCCTCTACAGAAGAAACTCTGAACTTTAACAACTGTATCAACTTATAAGTTTTCTCAGAAGATGTCACTACCGGAAATTTTGTGATTACGAAGTTGTCAGTACTGTGTGGATTTCAACGTATTTTGTTTTCTATTGATCAAGAAGTGTGCCATTCTCTCATAGATGTCTCTACTGTAAAACTGGGATCATGCACCCTGGTGCGAACTGAATGAACTTTCTTGAAGAAATTTTGTATTCAGAAGTTTTCGTCTTTACTAAATTTTGTTCTTTCATTTGTGGGTTGGCAATATTAATCTATCTTTCCGCCAGTTTTGAACTTAGCCAATCCCGAATTTCATTAATTAATTTTCGACCAATCATGTCTTTCTTCTTCGTTTTTGATGTGTAACTCTAAGCTACCCAATAAAGTTGAGTGGGTGTGTCTTAATTATTCATGAAAGGTCTCGAATCTTCCCTGAGTGTATAAAAACTGCTGATTTTCACGGCTCCTCGCCACTCGAACAACATCTAGCCTAGTGTATGGAAGTGTAGCAGGGGGCGGGTAGCGCCTCTTCCTTCGGGCAGCAGCTCTTCAAAAGGTAATGGCCGTTTAACATCTTTATTTTCTTGCTAGCTCAGCAGTTTAATCCTCGGGGAAGGTCACAAACCTTTAATATATAACCTATCTCTTGAAACGTGTAAATTCTTTCAGTCTTTGTAAAACTTCATATATCTTTAACTGTGATTCGGGGATCGAGAGTGCTCTACACTCTCGAGCTCTCCTTCATTTTGATTTGTGGTGACTACGTTTTCGTAACCGATTTTCTACTCTTCCTTAATGTGTTAAAATTTTTCTTATACGAGTCACCTCCCTAGTTTGGGAATAGCCCCTGTGTCATCGGCCTAGTGCCTCTTAGGTTTTAAAATGTGTATTGGGGAGTGCTAATTCACGCCTCCATTCCTTTTTGCATTTAGGGCCATTTAAATTAACCTATTATTTTTCTATGTAGGGCCTGTAGGCTGGGTACGAGATACCCCTGTGTAATTCTTGTATGTTGTGCCTTGATGGCAATTTATTGTAAGGTATGGTATTGCCTTCAATAGGCTTGATAAAATTGAGAGCGGGTCAGCTCTTTCTGACTTGGTAAAAGTGCCTCTAGGAGGCCTGATATATATTTTTTTTGGAGCTAATGCTTCTTGTATGAAGGGGTTTTCTGCCCTTTTAAAAAAAGTGTGCCTTGGTAAAGTTGGGCTAGTAGTTCAAGGATTGTAAAATTGGGGCTCGAAGCCCAGAACATGTAAGGGTCCCGAAAACTGTGCTCTCGTGCTCTTATTTGTAAAATTACGCCTTGTATCTGATTAGTGGATAGTTGTTGTTATTTGTTGAAATTATATGTGAAATTTGTTAAGTTTTTCTATTTTTGAAAATATAAACTTTATTGAAATTTTAATTCATCTTTCGGCCTTGTAGTTAGACCCATTCCAGCCCGCACCTCCTTTCACCTCTGCAGTCCACGGGTAACCCCGTAATAATAATAATAATAATAATAATAATAATAATAATAATAATAATAATAATAATGATAATAATAATAATAATAATTGTACCGGGAGGTACACCTCAACGTCGCACATTCAAAATAAGCGCCTTTATAAACTTCCCTATCGACCAGAAGGTGAAACTGATAATACCTGAACTTGGAACTTTAATCGGAATATGTCACCATTGAAAAATTAAGTACTTGTGTTATGGTGAAGTTTCCTAAACTAATTGTATTTGTCCTTGTTTTGTTTTGCTATACATCAAGAAGTTTGGACATTTTTCCACAGATGACTCTACCAAAACTATGGTCATGCATTCTGGTGCAAGGTGAAAGAACATAAAGAAGTTTCGTATTTGTAGGTTTTTATGACTGAATCTATGTTCATTTATTTTTGGATAGGCAACACCTCTTTTTCTTTCCGCCAGTTTTGAATCGGGCCAATCATAAAATTTTGTAATTAATTTTCAACCAATCCCGCATTTCTTGTTCACTTTGAATTTACCAATACAATTTGAGAGGGCGGGTCTGGAACCTTCCCTGAGGGTGTATAAGTTGCGGCCAATTGATCGTCGTCTTTCTGAGTGTGTGTGTTAAGGCAGGAGGCCTCTTTCTTCGGCCAGCAGAACATCTACAAGGTAATGGCCACATAAATTCTATCTTTCTTGCTTTATCTGCCAATTAATCCGAGGGGAAGGTTCGAATCTTTAATTATGTAACAAAACTTTTTTTAAGCGTAAATCTTCTTTCGGCTAATGTAAATATTTCATAAAATTGTAACTGTAAATCGGGGATAGAGAGTGAGTGAGTTACCCCCTCGAGCTCCCCTTCATCTTGGTGAGCTGACTACGTTTTGATAACTGTTTTCTGTTGTAATGTATTGGAGTAATTTCCATGCGAGCCACCTCAGTAGCTTGGGACTAGCCCCTGTTTCATCAGCCGAAAGCCCTGTAGGTTTTAATTTTTTAATTATCGGGAGCGCCGATGGACCTCGTTATTTTGTTATTTTAACTCAACATGACGTATTGAAATGTGTATGTTATTATTGACAACTTAGCAATTCAATACGATAATCAGAACACAGTCTTGTTTACACTCAACTCAACCGATGCGTCGGCCATGTTGATTTTGTATTAAGGTCTTATACTATTGTAGATGGTCTTGGCTAGGGCCGTCAAAGATTCAGCCGCTCCTCAGAAATGGTATTCTTTCTACGCAACAGATTCAGCGCAAATGCCTGTGGAATAACGTTTGAATTTGTCATGGCCTTCGTATGTAATATAACCTTGAAAACATATATCCGCCATTTTCACTCCGTATTGTTTAATGCCATTGAGAAATATTAAACAAACCACGACTAAGAGAAGAGAAAGTGTGCTTTGTTTTGTATGTTCCTGTACCGCCGTCGGGCGATAAGTCCGTGATAGCAAATACAAGTAATAAGTGAGATGTGAAGTTGTCAGTGTTTCAGTCGTCAATCAAGGTATTAAAATATTGTTGCTTCCTTGGTGATGATGTTTGTCACAACTTATTCATTTACACTGCTAAACAGTAAATATGTTTCCGACTTAAATCAGTCAATTCCTAATCATTTCGATGTGAAATAAGCAAATGTGATGTTTGAAACGCTTATTTACCTCTCATTCTCCTGAAAAAGCAGGAAATTGTTTTATGATACATGGACATTGCCTAAGTTTAGTAAATAACTTCTGTTACAAATATAGATTGTCAACATCTGAGAAAACTATATTTTATTCCCAGATAAGTCATTTTCATTACATAAATGTCACTTGTGCTTAGAAAAACCTATCTGCTGTTATTTATCAATAATATAATGTTTTACATTCGAAGTTCTAAGATTACTCGAATTTCATGGATAAACAATAAATGAATATACTGCACCCTTGCAGAGCTCCTTCGGTGTAGATTAGATGTCAATGTTGCCTCGGCTGCCCTAAAAAAATATACTTACCGAAGGTGGTGAGGTCCTCTTCTCAGGCGCGATCAGTCCCTGTCGTCGAATCAGGATGCATAGGGATAGTGCATTCGGTAAACTATTGACTACAATAATTTATGACTCAGACTGATTTGAGTTTAAATATGTGTATAAAATTTTATTGATAAATCAAAAGAGAAAAGTAAATAAAATTTTTAAAATGTAAATATAGACTTGTTAATGTTACATTATTATCATATGAGACTGTACAGCTAGAACTCTCATTAATGACACACATGACTACCTGATTAATCCCTAAAGTATAATATTTGTAATTTTCCATAAATTTTTGTTTTAAATGATGTTTCCCATATTTGTTCATCCAATTATATAATGTCGGTGTAACTCTACATATTTACTAGGATAATGTTGTTTATAAACCAGGTGGATCAATTGAATAACAATATACTCATGAGAACATTTAGTGATGATAACAATAATAATAATAATAATAATAATAATAATAATAATAATAATAATAATAATAATAATAATAATAATAATAATAATAATAATATTTATATGAATAAATTTTTGTATAGCCAAATCAAGTTATTCATAAAAAAAACTACTTGCCATCAGTAAAATATATTTATAATAGATAAAATTGTTTTATATAGATATAAAAAAATAAATAAAATATCGATATTAACTAATTAATAAAATTGTTTTGATATCACTGAATCACATTGTAAACCAATTAAAAGAATACAGGAAAGTCTCCACAGTGTATCCCAAATACATATCTGAAGTGTGGAAAACCAACCTAAAATGTAATACAATAGTAATAATAATAATAATAATAATAATAATAATTGAAATAATACGACGATTTTTTTGCGTAGATCAAAACCTAGAAATGTCCCTACTAATCTCTCAGATATGTGAAATAAGTTTGCAAACAAACATACCAAAAGTTACCATAATATAACAATTAATTAATTTTACTAATTTGATTGTACTCAAATTTTATTGATTACACAATTAATTGCCTAACTGATCACTGGAAATCCTTGTCTTGTGACTCAAATCCTCCAATATAGTGATATTAATGAATTTACACTGCATCGAAATGATAATAATAATAATATTGTAATAACAATAATAGTAATAATAATAATAATTGAAACGAGAATAATAATATCACTTAATGAATGTTACTTCTATGTTGGATATCATAAAGAAAAGTCCTAAAGAATTTATAATCGCCTACCAAAATCCAATACTGTTGTTAACCAAATCGTAGATAAATTGAATAATAAAAAAATATAAAATGTAAATTATTTAATTAATTAATAAATCCACAATTGACTGACACAAGTGATTAATATGGTATTCATCAAGACTCCCTAATTACTTGTGAATTGCATTGGTAAAATGTTAAATAATAATATTCAATATTAATAATAATAATAATAATAATAATAATAATAATAATAACAATAATAGTAATTTAACATGACCTGTAATTACAGTATTCTTGATCCACCATCCTGATAAGTTATAATGTGTTTATATCATTTATCTTAGAACATTCATTTGCCATGAATAACACCATTGGAATATAATCTTACTTAACAGTGCTTATTGTTTTTCTTTTTCTATAAAACCATGTTTGCCATAATTCAATGAAATACCTAATCCACTGTGTAAAGGCATAACTATGAAATTCTCATAATAGAGTTCACCAATATTAATAATAATAATAATATTTCTCTTATCAAAACTGTTACTGAGTTCCCATAATTACAATATCTTCCTTCCAGGTGCAATAAACAATACTTGCTTTAACCTGAGAATTCAGTAACTTTGTCTCACATAATGGACCTTGGTTGTTGTTGCATACAAAAATCTAAAGCTTTGCTTTCATATATGCGAGTGACCACTACTTAGATATCGTAAAATTAATCTGGAAAAGACAAACTCTCCTACTTTAAAGAAACATACATTAACTTATGCTAATATGTACACCAAGCGAGGTAACGCAGCCAGAAATCCTAACCTAATACTTAAAATTCCACTAATATATACATAGATGAACTCTGTCATCAGCACACACCACACTTTTGACTTATTTCAGCGTCTCAACATATTATAACTCGCTGAAATGTAGCCATGACCCATTGCAAATGTTACTGTGGTTTCTTCAGAATAAAATGCATAGACAATGCACAGACAATAAAAGAATGTACCTAAATGATGACTGATACGAGGCAAATAAAGTAATAAATATATTTAATATTAATAATAATAATAATCATCTGTTAAAACCAATAAAATAGCTCCTACTGGCAAGCATCCACACCAGCCCAGTTGCGTGATCCATGTTACCAACCTAACTTTGAAATATCATTTAAATGCGTACTATAACTTTCTCTAAATAGAACGATATTGTGACACGGCTAAACCATTTATATGTATCATCTTATCCTTCTAACTCGTATACCTTCTTTAACTGGCTTATTTGTTTCCTCACATTTATTCATTTACGACGTCATCATCATTTCTTATTCTGCACGAATTCTATTACCTCTCAGCTATCATGCTGATACTTATATTTCCATTTTTTATTGAGAATCTGTTCACCATACTCTTTGTTCTCCATAATTATCTTCAGGTAAATAACCCCATGTGTTACCATATACTCTCAACTACGGACCTTCAAACATCTCAAATAAATTACCGTCGCTCAATATCGCTCTTATTATTTGACAACACCTTGATTTTACCTGAGCCAAAAATAAATCCTTTTATTTAACATTGTTCACTCAACTGTCTAACCGCGTTACTTGCCATAGCAACCAACATGTGGATGTATCAGTGTTACTGTCGTCCAACAGAATTCTCGACAGTAACTATTGAATATATATATATATATATATATATATATATGTTTGATTATCATTAATTGACTTCATCACTACTCCCCCACGATAACTGTGCTTGCGTGAAACAAATAAAATTCCGCCTAAAGGCAATACTGACAATGCTACTGATAATAATAATAATAGTGCAGGTATAGGCGAATCACTCGTTATAATTGCCTCAAAAATATAACTTGGTCAATACAGAACAAAATAGTACACGCACGACTGATGATAATGATAATAATAATATTTACACTATTCATAAACAGAATTATCCTAATTTTCTGGCTGTGTACTCGGGTTTATAGTTACATCATCGTCACTCGCATACCCGTCTAAATAAAGATACCATTATCAAAGGAAAGCTTTAGATTTTAAATCAAACATGAGATTGTGTACTCACATTGAGGGCACTTCGGGATCGCCAGGACTAAAGGCAGCCATGTTGTCTTACAGATTCATGACCAACATGTTAATATCCTTGACCATTCTTGATGTATCCGGCATTGGCTTATATTACTACTTTCCACTCTCTTGACACTTTGCACACGTTTATTTCCCACTCATAATTTTAAACACAATAACTTGTTTTAAAACTAAACATTACACTACAATACATATATACACACATACGCAGTACTCAGATATTTGGAACTTAGGTCGGATTTTAAGTACTCTGCTTTAACACACTACTGCTTCTCACGTAGCAAAATCTTGCACAGGCTCAAACGTTTTCCTTTGTAAAGACCTAGCCGTGAGAGAAAGTGTCCACCCCCACACGACCTAAATACTTATAGAAAGGGAGAGTATTTCCTCCGCTCAAATGTTTCAAACACATTAACAGCCCCGCTGTGGCAGGCCAATTGTTCTCCACTACTTACGGCTTACACATATATTAAACTGTCTGCGTTATTCTGCAGGCTACATACTCAAGCTGCTTCACCTCAGATGCAATTTACTGCATAATTCAAAGTTTCGTCTTCGCCCTGCATGGACTGAACACTCGTAAAATCTGTCAATTTGATACTCCACTCACTTGGGTGTTTTTAAATACCTTAACAACCCAACTACTGTTTATAAAGAGTATTTCCTATACCTTTGTACTCAAATACGGAGCAAAGTTAAGACATGTCTGTCCGCCACAAGACTCTTAATGATGACTGACTAGTGAGAAGCCACTACTCGGGGGATGTTGGGCGCACTAATCGGCGTAGGAACACTAATTCTTGCCACTAAAAATCCCAACCAAAGGAATGCTGGGTAACTCCAAAACAAAAGTTACCAAAACATGAAATGTTTTATACACACAAATTGCATCAATTCTTGTTACTACCATGATGCATCGTGACTCTAAAATTGTTCGTAATTTCTTTTACAATACAGTAGGCGTTGGCTGGACTATATCTTCTGCCGCGCTGATAAACCACTCTTCGCGCTGACAAGGGGTTCCCACTGCCGGTGATAACAAACATCTGGATACACAATACTCCAATCCATTTGCCACAAACCAATAAGTTAGTTCAGAATTATTACAATAATTACTGACATCTCCTTTGATATAATCTTCCTTAAATACTGACAGGGATTAATTACAAGCCACCTGTCATTAAGTCGCGCTAATTTTGAAATTATTTAAATGCAGCAATCTGATTGGAGCACATACTCCACTGTTCATCTATACGGACGAGTTCATTCCAGAATAAGGGGATTCGGGTATCAAAAACCATGATTCTCCATCTCAGTCACTCCTGCCAGTACTTTTCCACTCTAACTACGCAGTTCCAAAAGATGATGTAATAACAGGTGTCCCAATAATTTATTTTTAGCAGAGAACGAAGCGTGGGTTCTTATCAAGGCTTCATTCTCACGAGCTAGCTACCAGAAATTTCCAATGCTGTCCCTTTGTTTAAGAATGCTGGCTATTACTATTTATTAACAAATCCAATTATTAAAATGTTGCCAATCAGACTCATCCGATGGGTGCAACACTCTCCCACTTTAAATAAAATTTTTGAGAGTATCGAGAAAATTTTTTTTCACCTCCATGTTGATAATGTAACTTGTGTGCATCACTTGCAACCATCTGTGAGTCTGTACTATTTTATGCTCTATTTGACTTAAGCAAGTTACTCCGGAGCTCTTGATTCTCTTGAAGAAGGCGTCTCTGTTCCTCTATTAACTGTTCTGCTATAGTTAGTAAAACTTTCCTCAATTCCACTCGTTCTTGCAGACATACTGGGCAGCATTCTCTTCTCTCTTCTCCCTGGCGTTGGGCCGAAATGTTGTCGTCTTCCTCCTCGGAAACAAGGGATGTCGCCTCCTCATCTGATGACGGCTCCGTGTCCTCCCCATCTTCTTCTTCCTTCTCGGAACAGACGTCATCTTCTTCTGATGATTTTCCCCACTGTTCGACGATGTTAACTTGTGGTGGAACCTCGTGTCGTGGCTGTCTATAGAGTTTCAAATTTGAAGCATTGAAAATGACTTCGTTGTTCCCGTCCAGATCTGTTATCTTGTACGCATTGTTGTTAAAGGTTTGAGTGACACGATATGGGCCTATGTAAAGTGGTGCGAATTTAGCGTAGTATCTAGCTGCAGGTACTGAAGTAGCTGGACGTCGGCCCAATACAAATTCTCCCACTCTCAGCGGACGATGAAATCTTCTTCCCTGAACTCTCCTCAAGCGACGCTGTGCTTGTTGTTGCAGATGTTCGGCTACCTCTCGTATTCTTATTTCTGGTGCAGGTTGTGCATCCACTGGGCTATCCACGACAGCGTGCCAAGGTCTAGCGGGATATTGATTTAAATGAACCACTGATGGTATAGATCCTGTTGCTTCATGGATTGTGTTATTGATGCAATCAGTAATCACTGGCAAAAGTTTCATCCATTTGGCATGCTCATTAGGGATATAAATCCTACAAAATTTCGAAATAACCTTCATAACCCTCTCAGAGGGGTTACTCTGAGGATTTCTAATAGAACTCATAACATGCTTAATATCTAGCTCCTGTAGAGTCGCTTTAAATTGAGCTGCTGTAAATTGAGGCCCATGGTCAGTTAGTAAACTTTCCGGTTTTCCCATACCAGGAATTATACTCCGAGTGAGGCATCTTACAACAAGTTTAGTGTTTGCCTTTTGCATGGGAAATAAGGTGGTAAATTTTGAAAATACGTCCATCGTCACCAAGATAAACCTGTTTCCCTTAGTGGACTTCGGAATTGGACCAAAAATATCCATTGCGTACAACTCCTTGGGCTTACTTGGCAACAACGGAATAGGCATTTGCCTAATAAGGTATGAATTTGCCTTAACCCTTTGGCAAATGTCGCAGGTAATAATTGCTTCTCTTACAGATTTTCTAAGGTTTTTCCAAATAAAGTTCTCTTGAATAGTAGCCACTACTTTGTCAATTCCTCCATGCCCTGTAATCCGGTGAACGTGCCAAATGATCTCTTCCTGGAGTTGAGATGGAATTACCACCCTTAGTTTTGTATGATCCTTGTCCAAATATCTGACCAAAAGATTATTTACAATTAGGTATTCCTCGGCCTCTTTCTGAATTTCTATATAGTTAGGATCCCCTTGTTGAATTCTTCCCTGGAGAAAGTCAATTAATCTACTCAAAGTAGCATCTGCCTGTTGATAGCGAGCTAATTGACTCAAATGAAGCAAAACTTCTTGGTCTTCCTGTACGAGGTCAACATAATTTGCTTGCTCCTCTTCTTCATTAGGGTTTCTGCTGAGAATATCTGCAATGATGTTCTCTTTACCAGGACAGTGTTCTATTGTGAAATTAAACTGCTGCACATATAGAGACCATCGTGAGACTCGTTGACTAGAAACAGCCGTTTTTAACATAAATGTGAGCGCCTTATGATCGGTCCTGATCTTTACTGGGAAACCATATACTATCTTCTGCCAATGTTGCAGCGCTTGAACTATGGCCAACATTTCCAATTCTGTGGTGCTATAGTTGACTTCATGTTTCCTCAACTTTCTACTGTAAAATGAAATATATCTTTTGGCATTTGGTGGGTGCTCTTCTTCTTGAAATAATACCGCACCAATTCCAACATTGGAAGCATCCGTTTGCAATACAAATGGCAACTCAAAGTCTGGATAAGATAACTTGATACTTCTGGAAAGCAACTCCTTTGTTCGCTGGAAAGACATCTCCGTTACATCCGTCCATCGCCATTTGTTATTCTTGTGCAACAATTCTTGCAATGGAGCCACCACCTCAGTATAATTAGGACAGTGGTCCGCAAAGAATTGGCACATACCCAAGAATTGCCTGATGTGCTTAATCTTCCTAGGCCTCTGAAAGTTATTGATGGCCTCTAATTTTAGTGGGTTGGGTCGGATTCCTACGCCATCTATGATATGCCCTAGGAAAAGTATTTCGGTTTGGCAAAAATGAGATTTCTTTAAATTGACCTTAAATCCCGTATCAATTAAATTTTGGAACAATAGACTGACTCGTCGCAAATTTTCCTCGAATGATGTGCTTGGGATAATGTCATCGATAAACCTGGTTGTAAATTCCTTGACAGCGTCAGTCAGGTTCCTGTCCAAGGCTCTTATCAATGCTGCGCTGCTATTCTTCAGGCCAAAGGGTAAACGTTCAAAGGTGTACGTATGCTGGTCAAATATAAAGCCAGTTAGTAATTTTGACTTCTCCTCTAATTGGATGTGATGAAAAGAAGAGGTCAGGTCTACCCCCGTAAACATGTTCATCCCCTTGAAACGACGGATGATATCCTTAATTGGAGGCGCTTTATCATTTTCTGGAATGAGTTTTTCATTTACTTGTCGTGCATCCAAGCAAATGCGCAGCGACCCATCTGGTTTGACAACTGTGACTAAATTGTTTACAAAAGGTGTAACTCTTTTAGCTATAATCCCATTTTCTTCCATTTCCCTTATAATCCTTTTTACTTCCTGATAATGTTTTTCGGGAATCGGGTATGGCTTTCTCTTGTACGGACGCCAATCTGTTACATTGAGAGCGTAGGCAAAATTCGGAATTTTCCCAACCTTTGAATCGAAAACTCCTTGATACTTTATCAGCATATCCCTCAGCTGTTGTTTTTGTTCCTTCGTACCACTAAACTCAGCCACCTTGACATCAATTAATTCTTCTAGTTCCGATTGAATCTCACTATTAAAAATATCCTGAAAAATTTCCTCATGATCCAAAAC